>NW_026513108.1:62217-250650 GCF_027579735.1 Bombina bombina
GCGCCTGATTGGCTGATTGGATCAGCCAATCGGATTGAACTTGATTCTGATTGGCTGATTCCATCAGCCAATCAGAAAATTCCTACCTTAATTCCGATTGGCTGATAGAATCCTATCAGCCAATCGGAATTCGAGGGACGCCATCTTGGATGACGTCCCTTAAAGGAACCGTCATTAGTCGGGAGACATCGGAAGAAGAGGATGGATCCGCGTCGCCTGCTTCAAGATGGACCCGCTCCGCACCGGATGGAAGAAGATCGAAGATGCCGCTTGGAGAAGATGTTTGCCGGTCCGGATGTCCTCTTCTTGCCGGATAGGAGGAAGACTTTGGAGCACCGGATTATGGATCGCCAACCCCCGCTTGGGTTGGATGAAGATCTTGGAGCCAGGACGGATCGGTGATACCTGGATGGTGAAGACAAGGTAGGAAGATCTTCAGGGGATTAGTGTTAGGTTTATTTAAGGGGGGTTTGGGTTAGATTAGGGGTATGTGGGTGGTGGGTTGTAATGTTGGGGGGGGGGGTATTGTATGTTTTTTTTTACAGGCAAAAGAGCTGAAATTCTTGGGGCATGCCCCGCAAAGGGCCCTGTTCAGGGCTGGTAAGGTAAAAGAGCTTGTAACTTTTTAAATTTAGAATAGGGTAGGGAATTTTTTATTTTGGGGGGCTTTGTTATTTTATTAGGGGGCTTAGAGTAGGTGTAATTAGTTTAAAATTGTTGTAATATTTTTATTATGTTTGTAAATATTTTTTTATTTTCTGTAACTTAGTTCTTTTTTATTTTTTGTACTTTAGCTAGTTTATTTAATTGTATTTATTTGTAGGAATTGTGTTTAATTAATTTATTGATAGTGTAGTGTTAGGTTAATTGTAGGTAATTGTAGGTAGTTTATTTAATTATTTTATTGATAGGGTAGTGTTAGGTTTAATTATATCTTAGGTTAGGATTTATTTTACAGGTAAGTATTTAGCTTTAAATAGGAATCATTTATTTAATAAGAGTTAATTTATTTCGTTAGATAAAAATGATATTTAACTTAGGGGGGTGTTAGTGTTAGGGTTAGACTTAGCTTTAGGGGTTAATACATTTATTAGAATAGCGGTGAGCTCCGATCGGAAGTTTAGGGGTTAATAATTGAAGGTAGGTGTCGGCGATGTTAGGGAGGGCAGATTAGGGGTTAATACTATTTATGATAGGGTTAGTGAGGCGGATTAGGGGTTAATAACTTTATTATAGTAGCGCTCAGGTCCGCTCGGCAGATTAGGGGTTAATAAGTGTAGGTAGGTGTCGGCGACGTTGTGGGGGGCAGATTAGGGGTTAATAAATATAACATAGGGGTCGGCGATGTTAGGGCAGCAGATTAGGGGTACATAGGGATAACGTAGGTTGCGGCGGTTTACGGAGCGGCAGATTAGGGGTTAATAATAATATGCAGGGGTCAGCGATAGCGGGGGCGGCAGATTAGGGGTTAATAAGTGTAAGGCTAGGGGTGTTTAGACTCGGGGTACATGTTAGAGTGTTAGGTGCAGACGTAGGAAGTGTTTCCCCATAGGAAACAATGGGGCTGCGTTAGGAGCTGAACGCTGCTTTTTTGCAGGTGTTAGGTTTTTTTTCAGCTCAAACAGCCCCATTGTTTCCTATGGGGGAATCGTGCACGAGCACGTTTTTGAGGCCGGCCGCGTCCGTAAGCAACTCTGGTATCGAGAGTTGCATTTGCGGTAAAAATGCTCTACGCTCCTTTTTTGGAGCCTAACGCAGCATTTGTTTTAACTCTCGATACCAGAGTTAAATTTATGGTGCGGCCAGAAAAAAGCCCGCGGAGCGTTAACAGCCTTTTTACCGCCGAACTCCAAATCTAGGCCTAAGTAAATATACTATACAGGAGTCACGTGTGAAACTCACTTCATTCTTTTACAACGTTTAACCACATAAAAAACTGTAACAGTACATAATCACACAATAGTGACACTGGAATACCTAGACTGAGCCATGGGTACCGACTGTCCAGAGCGAATAGTAACGGAGTGGAATATCTCTGGCTTACACTATATACAAGAGAATCATTAGAGTATCCAAATACACTTACAAATTGTGTGTTACATAAAGAGTAAAACTCACACACAGTATTTGGGACCCATCAATCTAAGTATAGCCAAGAATATATATGTTACGGTTGCCTCCAGGCTGGCTGGAAGTTGGACCGTAGAAAAGGATGCTCCTAGCGCTCACCAAAGAATCATCAGCACCATAGTCAGCAATCCCTGTAGTGATATTAGCTGAAGCTGTCCCCTACAAACATGAGTCAAAGCTGCAAGTTAGAGGGACAGAAAATAGGTCTGATGTGCTGGAGCACACAGCCTGCTTTTATTCAGGTTACATGCAAACAGGACACTCTCAGGGGGAGGCATAAAATCCCCCATCACACATTTGATATTAGATAGAGAGACACTCCCTTTGACAGGCCACAACATTTACTTCAGCAGATAACATTACACACAATAAAACAATGCAGTCCACCTTATCAATACTAGTCTGATTAGACAATGGGAAAGTTGATCACTAAACCTAATTAGAGCTAATCCCAGCAGACTTGTATTTAGAATAGGTTTCTTGAAGCTGAACAAAATTTAACTCTTAATGGCACACAATGAAACTGAACCAAGTGGGAGAAAGCCAGGGACAAGTCATTTCACAGGTCTGGGGACATAGTCTTAAAGGGGCATTGTTCATTAAAGTCACAATATGTCCCCAGATGGTTCTTAAAGGGCCACACACACCCAACAAAAGTCAATATGTCCTCAGGGGCACAATCTTCCAGGGGCCATAGTCATGTGGAAGGAGGCTGGCAAATAGGCTTCTCCAAAATCCAGGGAAGCAGGGCAATTTTTCATTTAAAGGGCCAGTTACAAACAGCAGTTTGTAACATATCTCCCCTTTTGGAGGGAGACTAACCAGGCACCTGACCTTCTGCCGGTCAGTGCCCAAGTTAGTCTCGCAACCCACCCACAAATAATCGCTAGCAGCAAAGTAGCCCCCCCACAATACGTAGTACTGGCCTGTAAGTTCCAGGTTGCAGGATGAAAGTGCAGCATCCTCGGCCTTCCTGGCGCAGCTGGGCAAATAGCTGATGGTACTTGGGGGGCAGAGGCCAGCGGCACTCTGCCCTGGTGCCAGCGCTTCTGCTGGGGTGAGGGGTTTGCAGGCCAGTCCTGTAACAAGGGGGTCTGTAGGGCAGAGGCCAGCAGCGCTCTGTTCTGATGCCAGCTCTTCTGCTGGGGGAATTGGGGCATAGTCCTGCCCGGTGGCAAAGGGAACGTGGGGGTCAGTGGGGGTTAACATCTCCACTGTTAACCCTGGGCCCAAGTTAGGAGTTAGCTGGGGAGGGGGAGATTGGCTTACCTCCTCCTCCTGATACTCCGGTGGCCGTTGGGAAGGGAGGTCGATGCTCTCCGCTTCCTGTGGAACATGCTGCGGCTGGGGAGAGAGACCGGTTGTCTCCTCTCCCTGGAAGGCACACTCCGGCTGGGGAGGGAGGTCGATGCTCTCCCCTCCCTGTAGCTGGGTCTGTCGCTGGGGATCTGGGCCGCCTGCCCAGCATCCCTGTAGGGCCGGTAGAGAGACTGCGGTCCCATCTCCACCTGCCTGCTGGGGGTCCTCCCAGGACCAGTCTATGAGGCCTGCTGCCTCTGGTATCTCTGGCTGGGGAAGGGGACTGGTTGTCTCTTCCCTCTGCACGGTATACTGCCGCTGGGGAGGGAGGTCGCTGCTCTCCTCTCCCTGTGGAACATGCTGCGGCTGGGGAGAGAGACCAGGTGTCCATACCCTCAAACTCCACAGTTGGCGCTCAAAGGCTCGTGCTGCTTCGTTCTCAGTAGCCAATTCCCGGATGAGGCGACTGACTACCTCCTGCGCAGGGTCTGGACCATATCGGACTAGCCGCCTCTTTACCTCTGGAACGAAATCCGCGCCCTCATAGCGACGGATCAGGTTGAGGTGCTCTTCACAGGGTTCTGACCAGTATCTTGTCAGCTCCATGCTGCTGTAGGTAGGGACGCTGTGCAGTGGCTAGCGTTGCCCTCAATAACTTTCCTACGATACCAGTGCTGTTGTGGTGCTGCTCCTTGCGCTAGGACGCCAATCCCACCGCTGCCGCCAAATGTTACGGTTGCCTCCAGGCTGGCTGGAAGTTGGACCGTAGAAAAGGATGCTCCTAGCGCTCACCAAAGAATCATCAGCACCATAGTCAGCAATCCCTGTAGTGATATTAGCTGAAGCTGTCCCCTACAAACATGAGTCAAAGCTGCAAGTTAGAGGGACAGAAAATAGGTCTGATGTGCTGGAGCACACAGCCTGCTTTTATTCAGGTTACATGCAAACAGGACACTCTCAGGGGGAGGCATAAAATCCCCCATCACACATTTGATATTAGATAGAGAGACACTCCCTTTGACAGGCCACAACATTTACTTCAGCAGATAACATTACACACAATAAAACAATGCAGTCCACCTTATCAATACTAGTCTGATTAGACAATGGGAAAGTTGATCACTAAACCTAATTAGAGCTAATCCCAGCAGACTTGTATTTAGAATAGGTTTCTTGAAGCTGAACAAAATTTAACTCTTAATGGCACACAATGAAACTGAACCAAGTGGGAGAAAGCCAGGGACAAGTCATTTCACAGGTCTGGGGACATAGTCTTAAAGGGGCATTGTTCATTAAAGTCACAATATGTCCCCAGATGGTTCTTAAAGGGCCACACACACCCAACAAAAGTCAATATGTCCTCAGGGGCACAATCTTCCAGGGGCCATAGTCATGTGGAAGGAGGCTGGCAAATAGGCTTCTCCAAAATCCAGGGAAGCAGGGCAATTTTTCATTTAAAGGGCCAGTTACAAACAGCAGTTTGTAACAATATAATATCAGACAGGAGGCACAAATTTATTCACTATAGGCCACTAATATATTTTAGTCCTCCATACAGTGAATTGTCAGATCACATGACAGTGCTAGTGTCGTTTTTAATTTGTGTGTTACCCTTATTTTAAGAGCAATTTACAATAAAAGTTATATTTTATTTGAACCCGGTCTGGAATAACCGCTTCACAGTCTAGGCTCAGAGTGCTTACAAGTGCATACTTACAGGGGATCTTCTCATTCTTGTGAGAATCTCCTTAGTTTTTTGAAATATTATTGTTTATGCATCTAGCACCATTCCCTATATAATAGAAGCTATATAAAACTACAAACACTCAGTTTGGAATAACATATAATAAATAGGGAAATAGCCCGTGTGGTGCCTTTGTTCGTGTGGTGTAACAAAAGTGCTAACTTCTGCAGCCTGCTCCAGCGTCATTAGACAAGTGCTAACTTCTGCAGTCTGCTCCAGCATCATTAGACAAGTGCTAACTTCTGCAGCCTGCTCCAGCGTCATTAGACAAGTGCTAACTTCTGCAGTCTGCTCCAGCATCATTAGACAAATGCTAACTTCTGCAGCCTGCTCCAGCGTCATTAGACAAGTGCTAACTTCTGCAGTCTGCTCCAGCATCTTTAGACAAGTGCTATCTTCTGCAGCCTGCTCCAGCATCATTAGACAAGTGCTAACTTCTGCAGTCTGCTCCAGCGTCATTAGACAAGTGCTAACTTCTGCAGTCTGCTCCAGGGTCATTAGACAAGTGCTAACTTCTGCAGCCTGCTCCAGCATCATTAGACAAGTGCTAACTTCTGCAGCCTGCTCCAGCATCATTAGACAAGTGCTAACTTCTGCAGCCTGCTCCAGCGTCATTAGACAAGTGCTAACTTCTGCAGCCTGCTCCAGCATCATTAGACAAGTGCTAACTTCTGCAGCCTGCTCCAGCATCATTAGACAAGTGCTAACTTCTGTAGCCTGCTCCAGCATCATTAGACAAGTGCTAACTTCTGCAGCCTGCTCCAGCATCATTAGACAAGTGCTAACTTCTGCAGTCTGCTCCAGTGTCATTAGACAAGTGCTAACTTCTGCAGCCTGCTCCAGCATCATTAGACAAGTGCTAACTTCTGCAGCCTGCTCCAGCATCATTAGACAAGTGCTAACTTCTGCAGTCTGCTCCAGCATCATTAGACAAGTGCTAACTTCTGCAGTCTGCTCCAGCATCATTAGACAAGTGCTAACTTCTGCAGTCTGCTCCAGCATCATTAGACAAGTGCTAACTTCTGCAGCCTGCTCCAGCATCATTAGACAAGTGCTAACTTCTGCAGCCTGCTCCAGCATCATTAGACAAGTGCTAACTTCTGCAGTCTGCTCCAGCGTCATTAGACAAGTGCTAACTTCTGCAGTCTGCTCCAGTGTCATTAGACAAGTGCTAACTTCTGCAGCCTGCTCCAGCATCATTAGACAAGTGCTAACTTCTGCAGCCTGCTCCAGCATCATTAGACAAGTGCTAACTTCTGCAGCCTGCTCCAGCATCATTAGACAAGTGCTAACTTCTGCAGTCTGCTCCAGCGTCATTAGACAAGTGCTAACTTCTGCAGCCTGCTCCAGCATCATTAGACAAGTGCTAACTTCTGCAGTCTGCTCCAGTGTCATTAGACAAGTGCTAACTTCTGCAGCCTGCTCCAGCATCATTAGACAAGTGCTAACTTCTGCAGTCTGCTCCAGTGTCATTAGACAAGTGCTAACTTCTGCAGCCTGCTCTAGCATCATTAGACAAGTGCTAACATCTGCAGCCTGCTCCAGCATCATTAGACAAGTGCTAACTTCTGCAGCCTGCTCCAGCATCATTAGACAAGTGCTAACTTCTGCAGTCTGCTCCAGCGTCATTAGACAAGTGCTAACTTCTGCAGTCTGCTCCAGCGTCATTAGACAAGTGCTAACTTCTGCAGCCTGCTCTAGCATCATTAGACAAGTGCTAACTTCTGCAGCCTGCTCCAGCATCATTAGACAAGTGCTAACTTCTGCATACTGCTCCAGCGTCATTAGACAAGTGCTAACTTCTGCAGCCTGCTCCAGCATCATTAGACAAGTGCTAACTTCTGCAGCCTGCTCCAGCGTCATTAGACAAGTGCTAACTTCTGCAGCCTGCTCCAGCATCATTAGACAAGTGCTAACTTCTGCAGCCTGCTCCAGCGTCATTAGACAAGTGCTAACTTCTGCAGCCTGCTCCAGCGTCATTAGACAAGTGCTAACTTCTGCAGCCTGCTCCAGCATCATTAGACAAGTGCTAACTTCTGCAGCCTGCTCCAGCGTCATTAGACAAGTGCTAACTTCTGCAGCCTGCTCCAGCATCATTAGACAAGTGCTAACTTCTGCAGCCTGCTCCAGCGTCATTAGACAAGTGCTAACTTCTGCAGCCTGCTCCAGCGTCATTAGACAAGTGCTAACTTCTGCAGCCTGCTCCAGCATCATTAAACAAGTGCTAACTTCTGCAGCCTGCTCCAGCATCATTAGACAAGTGCTAACTTCTGCAGCCTGCTTCAGCATCATTAGACAAGTGCTAACTTCTGCAGCCTGCTCCAGTATCATTAGACAAGTGCTATCTTCTGCAGCCTGCTCCAGCATCATTAGACAAGTGCTAACTTCTGCAGCCTGCTCCAGCATCATTAGACAAGTGCTAACTTCTGCAGCCTGCTCCAGCATCATTAGACAAGTGCTGACTTCTGCAGTCTGCTCCAGCATCATTAGACAAGTGCTAACTTCTGCAGCCTGCTCCAGCATCATTAGACAAGTGCTAATTTCTGCAGTCTGCTCCAGCGTCATTAGACAAGTGCTAACTTCTGCAGTCTGCTCCAGCATCATTAGACAAGTGCTAACTTCTGCAGCCTGCTCCAGCATCATTAGACAAGTGCTAACATCTGCAGCCTGCTCCAGCATCATTAGACAAGTGCTAACTTCTGCAGCCTGCTCCAGCATCATTAGACAAGTGCTAACATCTGCAGCCTGCTCCAGCATCATTAGACAAGTGCTAACTTCTGTAGCCTGCTCCAGCATCATTAGACAAGTGCTAACTTCTGCAGCCTGCTCCAGCATCATGAGACAAGTGCTAACTTCTGCAGTCTGCTCCAGCATCATTAGACAAGTGCTAACTTCTGCAGTCTGCTCCAGCATCATTAAACAAGTGCTAACTTCTGCAGTCTGCTCCAGCATCATTAGACAAGTGCTAACTTCTGCAGTCTGCTCCAGTGTCATTAGACAAGTGCTAACTTCTGCAGTCTGCTCCAGCATCATTAGACAAGTGCTAACTTCTGCAGCCTGCTCCAGCATCATTAGACAAGTGCTAACTTCTGCAGCCTGCTCCAGCATCATTAGACAAGTGCTAACTTCTGCAGTCTGCTCCAGCATCATTAGACAAGTGCTAACTTCTGCAGCCTGCTCCAGCATCATTAGACAAGTGCTAACTTCTGCAGTCTGCTCCAGCATCATTAGACAAGTGCTAACTTCTGCAGTCTGCTCCAGTATCATTAGACAAGTGCTAACTTCTGCAGTCTGCTCCAGCATCATTAGACAAGTGCTAACTTCTGCAGTCTGCTCCAGCATCATTAGACAAGTGCTAACTTCTGCAGCCTGCTCCAGCATCTTTAGACAAGTGCTAACTTCTGCAGTCTGCTCCAGCGTCATTAGACAAGTGCTAACTTCTGCAGCTTGCTCCAGCATCATTAGACAAGTGCTAACTTCTGCAGCCTGCTCCAGCATCATTAGACAAGTGCTAACTTCTGCAGCCTGCTCCAGCATCATTAGACAAGTGCTAACTTCTGCAGCCTGCTCCAGCATCATTAAACAAGTGCTAACTTCTGCAGCCTGCTCCAGCATCATTAGACAAGTGCTGACTTCTGCAGTATGCTCCAGCATCATTAGACAAGTGCTGACTTCTGCAGCCTGCTCCAGCATCAATAAACAAGTGCTAACTTCTGCAGCCTGCTCCAGCATCATTAGACAAGTGCTGACTTCTGCAGTCTGCTCCAGCATCATTAGACAAGTGCTGACTTCTGCAGTCTGCTCCAGCATCATTAGACAAGTGCTGACTTCTGCAGCCTGCTCCAGCATCATTAAACAAGTGCTAACTTCTACAGCCTGCTCCAGCGTCATTAGACAAGTGCTAACTTCTGCAGCCTGCTCCAGCATCATTAGACAAGTGCTGACTTCTGCAGTCTGCTCCAGCGTCATTAGACAAGTGCTAACTTCTGCAGCCTGCTCCAGCATCATTAGACAAGTGCTAACTTCTGCAGTCTGCTCCAGCATCATTAGACAAGTGCTAACTTCTGCAGCCTGCTCCAGCGTCATTAGACAAGTGCTAACTTCTGCATACTGCTCCAGCATCATTAGACAAGTGCTAACTTCTGCATACTGCTCCAGCATCATTAGACAAGTGCTAACTTCTGCAGCCTGCTCCAGCGTCATTAGACAAGTGCTAACTTCTGCAGCCTGCTCCAGCATCATTAGACAAGTGCTAACTTCTGCAGCCTGCTCCAGCATCATTAGACAAGTGCTAACTTCTGCAGCCTGCTCCAGCATCATTAGACAAGTGCTAACTTCTGCAGCCTGCTCCAGCATCATTAGACAAGTGCTAACTTCTGCAGTCTGCTCCAGCGTCATTAGACAAGTGCTAACTTCTGCAGTCTGCTCCAGTGTCATTAGACAAGTGCTAACTTCTGCAGCCTGCTCCAGCATCATTAGACAAGTGCTAACTTCTGCAGCCTGCTCCAGCATCATTAGACAAGTGTTAACATCTGCAGTATGCTCCAGCATCATTAGACAAGTGCTAACTTCTGCAGTCTGCTCCAGCGTCATTAGACAAGTGCTAACTTCTGCAGCCTGCTCCAGCATCATTAGACAAGTGCTAACTTCTGCAGTCTGCTCCCGCATCATTAGACAAGTGCTAACTTCTGCAGTCTGCTCCAGCATCATTAAACAAGTGCTAACTTCTGCAGCCTGCTCCAGCGTCATTAGACAAGTGCTAACTTCTGCAGTCTGCTCCAGCATCATTAGACAAGTGCTAACTTCTGCAGCCTGCTCCAGCATCATTAGACAAGTGCTAACTTCTGCAGCCTGCTCCAGCGTCATTAGACAAGTGCTAACTTCTGCAGCATGCTCCAGCATCATTAGACAAGTGCTAACTTCTGCAGTCTGCTCCAGCGTCATTAGACAAGTGCTAACTTCTGCAGCCTGCTCCAGCGTCATTAGACAAGTGCTAACTTCTGCAGCATGCTCCAGCATCATTAGACAAGTGCTAACTTCTGCAGTCTGCTCCAGCGTCATTAGACAAGTGCTAACTTCTGCAGTCTGCTCCAGCATCATTAAACAAGTGCTAACTTCTGCAGCCTGCTCCAGCATCATTAGACAAGTGCTAACTTCTGCAGCCTGCTCCAGCATCATTAGACAAGTGCTAACTTCTGCAGCCTGCTCCAGCGTCATTAGACAAGTGCTAACTTCTGCAGCCTGCTCCAGCATCATTAGACAAGTGCTAACTTCTGCAGTCTGCTCCAGCATCATTAGACAAGTGCTAACTTCTGCAGCCTGCTCCAGCGTCATTAGACAAGTGCTAACTTCTGCAGCCTGCTCCCGCATCATTAGACAAGTGCTAACTTCTGCAGTCTGCTCCAGCATCATTAAACAAGTGCTAACTTCTGCAGTCTGCTCCAGCATCATTAAACAAGTGCTAACTTCTGCAGTTTGCTCCAGCATCATTAGACAAGTGCTAACTTCTGCAGTCTGCTCCAGCATCATTAGACAAGTGCTAACTTCTGCAGTCTGCTCTAGCATCATTAGACAAGTGCTAACTTCTGCAGCCTGCTCCAGCATCATTAGACAAGTGTTAACATCAGCAGCCTGCTCCAGCGTCATTAGACAAGTGCTAACTTCTGCAGCCTGCTCCAGCATCATTAGACAAGTGTTAACATCAGCAGCCTGCTCCAGCATCATTAGACAAGTGCTAACTTCTGCAGCCTGCTCCAGCATCATTAGACAAGTGCTAACTTCTGCAGCCTGCTCCAGCATCATTAGACAAGTGCTAACTTCTGCAGCCTGCTCCAGCATCATTAGACAAGTGTTAACATCAGCAGCCTGCTCCAGCGTCATTAGACAAGTGCTAACTTCTGCAGCCTGCTCTAGCATCATTAGACAAGTGCTAACTTCTGCAGCCTGCTCCAGCATCATTAGACAAGTGTTAACATCAGCAGCCTGCTCCAGCGTCATTAGACAAGTGCTAACTTCTGCAGCCTGCTCCAGCGTCATTAGACAAGTGCTAACTTCTGCAGCCTGCTCCAGCATCATTAGACAAGTGCTAACTTCTGCAGTCTGCTCCAGCATCATTAGACAAGTGCTAACTTCTGCAGTCTGCTCCAGCGTCATTAGACAAGTGCTAACTTCTGCAGTCTGCTCCAGCATCATTAAACAAGTGCTAACTTCTGCAGTCTGCTCCAGCATCATTAGACAAGTGCTAACTTCTGCAGCCTGCTCCAGCGTCATTAGACAAATGCTAACTTCTGCAGCCTACTCCAGCGTCATTAGACAAGTGCTAACTTCTGCAGCCTGCTCCAGCATCATTAGACAAGTGCTAACTTCTGCAGTCTGCTCCAGCATCATTAGACAAGTGCTAACTTCTGCAGTCTGCTCCAGCATCATTAGACAAGTGCTAACTTCTGCAGTCTGCTCCAGCATCATTAGACAAGTGCTAACTTCTGCAGTCTGCTCCAGCATCATTAGACAAGTGCTAACTTCTGCAGCCTGCTCCAGCGTCATTAGACAAGTGCTAACTTCTGCAGCCTGCTCCAGCATCATTAGACAAGTGCTAACTTCTGCAGTCTGCTCCAGCATCATTAGACAAGTGCTAACATCTGCAGCCTGCTCCAGCATCATTAGACAAGTGCTAACTTATGCAGCCTGCTCCAGCATCATTAGACAAGTGCTAACTTCTGCAATCTGCTCCAGCATCATTAGACAAGTGCTAACTTCTGCAGCCTGCTCCAGCATCATTAGACAAGTGCTAACTTCTGCAGCCTGCTCCAGCATCATTAGACAAGTGCTAACTTCTGCAGCCTGCTCCAGCATCATTAGACAAGTGCTAACTTCTGCAGTCTGCTCCAGCGTCATTAGACAAGTGCTAACTTCTGCATACTGCTCCAGCATCATTAGACAAGTGCTAACTTCTGCAGCCTGCTCCAGTGTCATTAGACAAGTGCTAACTTCTGCAGTCTGCTCCAGCGTCATTAGACAAGTGCTAACTTCTGCAGCCTGCTCCAGTGTCATTAGACAAGTGCTAACTTCTGCAGTCTGCTCCAGTGTCATTAGACAAGTGCTAACTTCTGCAGCCTGCTCCAGCATCATTAGACAAGTGCTAACTTCTGCAGCCTGCTCCAGCGTCATTAGACAAGTGCTAACTTCTGCAGCCTGCTCCAGCATCATTAGACAAGTGCTAACTTCTGCAGCCTGCTCCAGTATCATTAGACAAGTGCTAACTTCTGCAGCCTGCTCCAGCATCATTAGACAAGTGCTAACTTCTGCAGCCTGCTCCAGCATCATTAGACAAGTGCTAACTTCTGCAGCCTGCTCCAGTATCATTAGACAAGTGCTAACTTCTGCAGCCTGCTCCAGCATCATTAGACAAGTGCTAACTTCTGCAGTCTGCTCCAGTATCATTAGACAAGTGCTAACTTCTGCAGCCTGCTCCAGCATCATTAGACAAGTGCTAACTTCTGCAGCCTGCTCCAGCATCATTAGACAAGTGCTAACTTCTGCAGCCTGCTCCAGCATCATTAGACAAGTGCTAACTTCTGCAGTCTGCTCCAGCGTCATTAGACAAGTGCTAACTTCTGCAGTCTGCTCCAGCATCATTAGACAAGTGCTAACTTCTGCAGCCTGCTCCAGCGTCATTAGACAAGTGCTAACTTCTGCAGCCTGCTCCAGCATCATTAGACAAGTGCTAACTTCTGCAGCCTGCTCCAGCATCATTAGACAAGTGCTAACTTCTGCAGTCTGCTCCAGCGTCATTAGACAAGTGCTAACTTCTGCAGTCTGCTCCAGCATCATTAGACAAGTGCTAACTTCTGCAGCCTGCTCCAGTGTCATTAGACAAGTGCTAACTTCTGCAGTCTGCTCCAGCATCATTAGACAAGTGCTAACTTCTGCAGCCTGCTCCTGCGTCATTAGACAAGTGCTAACTTCTGCAGCCTGCTCCAGTGTCATTAGACAAGTGCTAACTTCTGCAGTCTGCTCCAGCATCATTAAACAAGTGCTAACTTCTGCAGTCTGCTCCAGCATCATTAGACAAGTGCTAACTTCTGCAGCCTGCTCCAGCGTCATTAGACAAGTGCTAACATCTGCAGTCTGCTCCAGCATCATTAGACAAGTGCTAACATCTGCAGTCTGCTCCAGCGTCATTAGACAAGTGCTAACATCTGCAGTCTGCTCCAGCGTCATTAGACAAGTGCTAACTTCTGCAGCCTGCTCCAGCATCATTAGACAAGTGCTAACTTCTGCAGTCTGCTCCAGTATCATTAGACAAGTGCTAACTTCTGCAGCCTGCTCCAGCGTCATTAGACAAGTGCTAACATCTGCAGTCTGCTCCAGCATCATTAGACAAGTGCTAACTTCTGCAGCCTGCTCCAGCATCATTAAACAAGTGCTAACTTCTGCAGTCTGCTCCAGCATCATTAGACAAGTGCTAACTTCTGCAGCCTGCTCCAGCATCATTAGACAAGTGCTAACATCTGCAGCCTGCTCCAGCATCATTAGACAAGTGCTAACTTCTGCAGCCTGCTCCAGTGTCATTAGAACAAGTGCTAACTTCTGCAGTCTGCTCCAGCGTCATTAGACAAGTGCTAACTTCTGCAGTCTGCTCCAGCGTCATTAGACAAGTGCTAACTTCTGCAGCCTGCTCCAGTGTCATTAGAACAAGTGCTAACTTCTGCAGTCTGCTCCAGCGTCATTAGACAAGTGCTAACATCTGCAGTCTGCTCCAGTGTCATTAGACAAGTGCTAACTTCTGCAGCCTGCTCCAGCATCATTAGACAAGTGCAAACTTCTGCAGCCTGCTCCAGTATCATTAGACAAGTGCTAACTTCTGCAGCCTGCTCCAGCGTCATTAGACAAGTGCTAACCAGCCTGCTCCAGCGTCATTAGACAAGTGCTAACTTCTGCAGCCTGCTCCAGCATCATTAGACAAGTGCTAACTTCTGCAGTCTGCTCCAGCATCATTAGACAAGTGCTAACTTCTGCAGTATGCTCCAGCATCATTAGACAAGTGCTAACTTCTGCAGTCTGCTCCAGTGTCATTAGACAAGTGCTAACTTCTGCATACTGCTCCAGCGTCATTAGACAAGTGCTAACTTCTGCAGCCTGCTCCAGCATCATTAGACAAGTGCTAACTTCTGCAGCCTGCTCCAGCATCATTAGACAAGTGCTAACTTCTGCAGCCTGCTCCAGCATCATTAGACAAGTGCTAACTTCTGCAGCCTGCTCCAGCATCATTAGACAAGTGCTATCTTCTGCAGCCTGCTCCAGCATCATTAGACAAGTGCTAACTTCTGCAGTCTGCTCCAGCATCATTAGACAAGTGCTAACTTCTGCAGTCTGCTCCAGCATCATTAGACAAGTGCTAACTTCTGCAGCCTGCTCCAGCGTCATTAGACAAGTGCTAACTTCTGCAGCCTGCTCCAGCATCATTAGACAAGTGCTAACTTCTGCAGTCTGCTCCAGTGTCATTAGACAAGTGCTAACTTCTGCAGCCTGCTCCAGCATCATTAGACAAGTGCTAACTTCTGCAGCCTGCTCCAGCATCATTAGACAAGTGCTAACTTCTGCAGTCTGCTCCAGTGTCATTAGACAAGTGCTAACTTCTGCAGCCTGCTCCAGCATCATTAGACAAGTGCTAACTTCTGCAGTCTGCTCCAGCATCATTAGACAAGTGCTAACTTCTGCAGCCTGCTCCAGCATCATTAGACAAGTGCTAACTTCTGCAGCCTGCTCCAGCATCATTAGACAAGTGCTAACTTCTGCAGCCTGCTCCAGCATCATTAGACAAGTGCTAACTTCTGCAGCCTGCTCCAGCATCATTAGACAAGTGCTAACTTCTGCAGTCTGCTCCAGCGTCATTAGACAAGTGCTAACTTCTGCAATCTGCTCCAGCGTCATTAGACAAGTGCTAACTTCTGCAGCCTGCTCCAGCATCATTAGACAAGTGCTAACTTCTGCAGCCTGCTCCAGCATCATTAGACAAGTGCTAACTTCTGCAATCTGCTCCAGCGTCATTAGACAAGTGCTAACTTCTGCAGCCTGCTCCAGCATCATTAGACAAGTGCTAACTTCTGCAGTCTGCTCCAGTGTCATTAGACAAGTGCTAACATCTGCAGCCTGCTCCAGCATCATTAGACAAGTGCTAACTTCTGCAATCTGCTCCAGCGTCATTAGACAAGTGCTAACTTCTGCAGCCTGCTCCAGCATCATTAGACAAGTGCTAACTTCTGCAGTCTGCTCCAGCGTCATTAGACAAGGGCTAACTTCTGCAGCCTGCTCCAGCATCATTAGACAAGTGCTAACATCTGCAGCCTGCTCCAGTATCATTAGACAAGTGCTAACTTCTGCAATCTGCTCCAGCGTCATTAGACAAGTGCTAACTTCTGCAGCCTGCTCCAGCATCATTAGACAAGTGTTAACATCTGCAGCCTGCTCCAGCGTCATTAGACAAGGGCTAACTTCTGCAGCCTGCTCCAGCATCATTAGACAAGTGCTAACTTCTGCAGTCTGCTCCAGCGTCATTAGACAAGTGCTAACTTCTGCAGTCTGCTCCAGCGTCATTAGACAAGTGCTAACTTCTGCAGCCTGCTCCAGTGTCATTAGACAAGTGCTAACTTCTGCAGCCTGCTCCAGTGTCATTAGACAAGTGCTAACTTCTGCAGTCTGCTCCAGCATCATTAGACAAGTGCTAACTTCTGCAGCCTGCTCCAGCATCATTAGACAAGTGCTGACTTCTGCAGCCTGCTCCAGCGTCATTAGACAAGTGCTAACTTCTGCAGCCTGCTCCAGCATCATTAGACAAGTGCTAACTTCTGCAGCCTGCTCCAGCGTCATTAGACAAGTGCTAACATCTGCAGCCTGCTCCAGCGTCATTAGACAAGTGCTAACTTCTGCAGCCTGCTCCAGTGTCATTAGACAAGTGCTAACTTCTGCAGCCTGCTCCAGCATCATTAGACAAGTGCTAACCAGCCTGCTCCAGCGTCATTAGACAAGTGCTAACTTCTGCAGCCTGTTCCAGCATCATTAGACAAGTGCTAACTTCTGCAATCTGCTCCAGCGTCATTAGACAAGTGCTAACTTCTGCAGCCTGCTCCAGCATCATTAGACAAGTGCTAACTTCTGCAGTCTGCTCCAGTATCATTAGACAAGTGCTAACTTCTGCAGCCTGCTCCTGCGTCATTAGACAAGTGCTAACTTCTGCAGCCTGCTCCAGCATCATTAGACAAGTGCTAACTTCTGCAGTCTGCTCCAGCGTCATTAGACAAGTGCTAACTTCTGCAGTCTGCTCCAGCGTCATTAGACAAGTGCTGACTTCTGCAGTCTGCTCCAGCATCATTAGACAAGTGCTAACTTCTGCAGCCTGCTCCAGCATCATTAGACAAGTGCTAACTTCTGCAGTCTGCTCCAGCGTCATTAGACAAGTGCTAACTTCTGCAGTCTGCTCCAGCGTCATTAGACAAGTGCTAACTTCTGTAGCCTGCTCCAGCATCATTAGACAAGTGCTAACTTCTGCAGCCTGCTCCAGCATCATTAGACAAGTGCTAACTTCTGCAGTCTGCTCCAGGGTCATTAGACAAGTGCTAACTTCTGCAGTCTGCTCCAGCATCATTAGACAAGTGCTAACTTCTGCAGCCTGCTCCAGCATCATTAGACAAGTGCTAACTTCTGCAGCCTGCTCCAGCATCATTAGACAAGTGCTAACTTCTGCAGCCTGCTCCAGCATCATTAGACAAGTGCTAACTTCTGCAGTCTGCTCCAGCGTCATTAGACAAGTGCTAACTTCTGCAGTCTGCTCCAGCATCATTAGACAAGTGCTAACTTCTGCAGCCTGCTCCAGCATCATTAGACAAGTGCTAACTTCTGCAGCCTGCTCCAGCATCATTAGACAAGTGCTAACATCTGCAGCCTGCTCCAGCGTCATTAGACAAGTGCTAACTTCTGTAGCCTGCTCCAGCATCATTAGACAAGTGCTAACTTCTGCAGCCTGCTCCAGCATCATTAGACAAGTGCTAACTTCTGCAGCCTGCTCCAGCATCATTAGACAAGTGCTAACTTCTGCAGCCTGCTCCAGCATCATTAGACAAGTGCTAACTTCTGCAGCCTGCTCCAGCATCATTAGACAAGTGCTAACTTCTGCAGCCTGCTCCAGCGTCATTAGACAAGTGCTAACTTCTGCAGTCTGCTCCAGCATCATTAGACAAGTGCTAACTTCTGCAGCCTGCTCCAGCATCATTAGACAAGTGCTAACTTCTGCAGCCTGCTCCAGCATCATTAGACAAGTGCTAACTTCTGCAGTCTGCTCCAGTGTCATTAGACAAGTGCTAACTTCTGCAGTCTGCTCCAGCATCATTAGACAAGTGCTAACTTCTGCAGTCTGCTCCAGCATCATTAGACAAGTGCTAACTTCTGCATACTGCTCCAGCGTCATTAGACAAGTGCTAACTTCTGCAGCCTGCTCCAGCGTCATTAGACAAGTGCTAACTTCTGCATACTGCTCCAGTGTCATTAGACAAGTGCTAACTTCTGCAGCCTGCTCCAGCGTCATTAGACAAGTGCTAACTTCTGCAGCCTGCTCCAGCGTCATTAGACAAGTGCTAACTTCTGCAGCCTGCTCCAGCATCATTAGACAAGTGCTAACTTCTGCATACTGCTCCAGCATCATTAGACAAGTGCTAACTTCTGCAGTCTGCTCCAGCGTCATTAGACAAGTGCTAACTTCTGCAGTCTGCTCCAGTGTCATTAGACAAGTGCTAACTTCTGCAGCCTGCTCCAGGATCATTAGACAAGTGCTAACCAGTCTGCTCCAGCATCATTAGACAAGTGCTAACTTCTGCAGCCTGCTCCAGCATCATTAGACAAGTGCTAACTTCTGCAGCCTGCTCCAGCATCATTAGACAAGTGCTAACTTCTGCAGTCTGCTCCAGTATCATTAGACAAGTGCTAACTTCTGCAGTCTGCTCCAGCGTCATTAGACAAATGCTAACTTCTGCAGTCTGCTCCAGTATCATTAGACAAGTGCTAACTTCTGCAGCCTGCTCCAGCGTCATTAGACAAGTGCTAACTTCTGCAGCCTGCTCCAGCATCATTAAACAAGTGCTAACTTCTGTAGTCTGCTCCAGCATCATTAGACAAGTGCTAACTTCTGCAGTCTGCTCCAGCGTCATTAGACAAGTGCTAACTTCTGCAGCCTGCTCCAGCATCATTAGACAAGTGCTTACTTCTGCGTCATTAGACAAGTGCTAACCAGCCTGCTCCAGCATCATTAGACAAGTGCTAACTTCTGCAGCCTGCTCCAGCATCATTAGACAAGTGTTAACATCTGCAGCCTGCTCCAGCATCATTAGACAAGTGCTAACTTCTGCAGCCTGCTCCAGCGTCATTAGACAAGTGCTAACATCTGCAGCCTGCTCCAGCATCATTAGACAAGTGCTAACTTCTGCAGTCTGCTCCAGCATCATTAGACAAGTGCTAACATCTGCAGCCTGCTCTAGCATCATTAGACAAGTGCTAACTTCTGCAGCCTGCTCTAGCATCATTAGACAAGTGCTAACTTCTGCAGTCTGCTCCAGCATCATTAGACAAGTGCTAACCACCCTGCTCCAGCATCATTAGACAAGTGCTAACTTCTGCAGCCTGCTCCAGTGTCATTAGACAAGTGCTAACTTCTGCAGCCTGCTCCAGCATCATTAGACAAGTGCTAACTTCTGCAATCTGCTCCAGCGTCATTAGACAAGTGCTAACTTCTGCAGCCTGCTCCAGCGTCATTAGACAAGTGCTAACTTCTGCAGCCTGCTCCAGCATCATTAGACAAGTGCTAACTTCTGCATACTGCTCCAGCGTCATTAGACAAGTGCTAACTTCTGCAGCCTGCTCCAGCATCATTAGACAAGTGCTAACTTCTGCAGCCTGCTCCAGCATCATTAGACAAGTGCTAACTTCTGCAGTCTGCTCCAGCATCATTAGACAAGTGCTAACTTCTGCAGCCTGCTCCAGCATCATTAGACAAGTGCTAACTTCTGCAGCCTGCTCCAGCATCATTAGACAAGTGCTAACTTCTGCAGTCTGCTCCAGCATCATTAGACAAGTGCTAACTTCTGCAGCCTGCTCCAGCATCATTAGACAAGTGCTAACTTCTGCAGCCTGCTCCAGCATCATTAGACAAGTGCTAACTTCTGCAGTCTGCTCCAGCATCATTAGACAAGTGCTAACTTCTGCAGCCTGCTCCAGCATCATTAGACAAGTGCTAACTTCTGCAGCCTGCTCCAGCATCATTAGACAAGTGCTAACTTCTGCAGTCTGCTCCAGCATCATTAGACAAGTGCTAACTTCTGCAGTCTGCTCCAGCATCATTAGACAAGTGCTAACTTCTGCAGCCTGCTCCAGCATCTTTAGACAAGTGCTAACTTCTGTAGCCTGCTCCAGTGTCATTAGACAAGTGCTAACTTCTGCAGCCTGCTCCAGCATCATTAGACAAGTGCTAACTTCTGCAGCCTGCTCCAGCATCATTAGACAAGTGCTAACTTCTGCAGTCTGCTCCAGTGTCATTAGACAAGTGCTAACTTCTGCAGCCTGCTCCAGCATCATTAGACAAGTGCTAACTTCTGCAGTCTGCTCCAGCATCATTAGACAAGTGCTAACTTCTGCAGCCTGCTCCAGCGTCATTAGACAAGTGCTAACTTCTGCAGTCTGCTCCAGCGTCATTAGACAAGTGCTAACCAGCCTGCTCCAGCGTCATTAGACAAGTGCTAACTTCTGCAGCCTGCTCCAGCATCATTAGACAAGTGCTAACTTCTGCAGCCTGCTCCAGCATCATTAGACAAGTGCTAACTTCTGCAGCCTGCTCCATCATCATTAGACAAGTGCTAACTTCTGCAGCCTGCTCCAGCATCATTAGACAAGTGCTAACTTCTGCAATCTGCTCCAGCGTCATTAGACAAGTGCTAACTTCTGCAGCCTGCTCCAGCATCATTAGACAAGTGTTAACATCTGCAGCCTGCTCCAGCGTCATTAGACAAGTGCTAACTTCTGCAGCCTGCTCCAGCGTCATTAGACAAGTGCTAACTTCTGCAGTCTGCTCCAGCATCATTAGACAAGTGCTAACTTCTGCAGCCTGCTCCTGCGTCATTAGACAAGTGCTAACTTCTGCATACTGCTCCAGCGTCATTAGACAAGTGCTAACTTCTGCATACTGCTCCAGCATCATTAGACAAGTGCTAACTTCTGCAGCCTGCTCCAGCATCATTAGACAAGTGCTAACTTCTGCAGCCTGCTCCAGCATCATTAGACAAGTGCTAACTTCTGCAGCCTGCTCCAGCGTCATTAGACAAGTGCTAACTTCTGCAGTCTGCTCCAGCATCATTAGACAAGTGCTAACTTCTGCAGTCTGCTCCAGCATCATTAGACAAGTGCTAACTTCTGCAGTCTGCTCCAGCATCATTAGACAAGTGCTAACTTCTGCAGTCTGCTCCAGCGTCATTAGACAAGTGCTAACTTCTGCAGCCTGCTCCAGCGTCATTAGACAAGTGCTAACTTCTGCAGCCTGCTCCAGCATCATTAGACAAGTGCTAACTTCTGCATACTGCTCCAGCGTCATTAGACAAGTGCTAACTTCTGCAATCTGCCCCAGCGTCATTAGACAAGTGCTAACTTCTGCAGCCTGCTCCAGCATCATTAGACAAGTGCTAACTTCTGCAATCTGCCCCAGCGTCATTAGACAAGTGCTAACTTCTGCAACCTGCTCCAGCGTCATTAGACAAGTGCTAACTTCTGCAGTCTGCTCCAGCGTCATTAGACAAGTGCTAACTTCTGCAGCCTGCTCCAGCATCATTAGACAAGTGCTAACTTCTGCAGCCTGCTCCAGCATCATTAGACAAGTGCTAACTTCTGCAGCCTGCTCCAGCATCATTAGACAAGTGCTAACTTCTGCAGCCTGCTCCAGCGTCATTAGACAAGTGCTAACTTCTGCAGCCTGCTCCAGCGTCATTAGACAAGTGCTAACTTCTGCAGCCTGCTCCAGCATCATTAGACAAGTGCTAACTTCTGCATACTGCTCCAGCGTCATTAGACAAGTGCTAACTTCTGCATACAGCTCCAGCGTCATTAGACAAGTGCTAACTTCTGCATACTGCTCCAGCGTCATTAGACAAGTGCTAACTTCTGCATACTGCTCCAGCGTCATTAGACAAGTGCTAACTTCTGCAGCCTGCTCCAGCATCATTAGACAAGTGCTAACTTCTGCATACTGCTCCAGCGTCATTAGACAAGTGCTAACTTCTGCAGCCTGCTCCAGCTTCATTAGACAAGTGCTAACTTCTGCATACTGCTCCAGCGTCATTAGACAAGTGCTATCTTCTGCAGCCTGCTCCAGCGTCATTAGACAAGTGCTAACTTCTGCAGTCTGCTCCAGCATCATTAGACAAGTGCTAACTTCTGCAATCTGCTCCAGCATCATTAGACAAGTGCTAACTTCTGCAGCCTGCTTCAGCATCATTAGACAAGTGCTAACTTCTGCAGCCTGCTCCAGCGTCATTAGACAAGTGCTAACTTCTGCAGTATGCTCCAGCATCATTAGACAAGTGCTAACTTCTGCAGCCTGCTCCAGCGTCATTAGACAAGTGCTAACTTCTGCAGCCTGCTCCAGCATCATTAGACAAGTGTTAACATCTGCAGCCTGCTCCAGCGTCATTAGACAAGTGCTAACCTCTGCAGTCTGCTCCAGCGTCATTAGACAAGTGCTAACTTCTGCAGCCTGCTCCAGCATCATTAGACAAGTGCTAACTTCTGTAGCCTGCTCCAGTGTCATTAGACAAGTGCTAACTTCTGCAGTCTGCTCCAGCATCATTAGACAAGTGCTAACTTCTGCAGCCTGCTCCAGCATCATTAGACAAGTGCTAACTTCTGCAGTCTGCTCCAGCATCACTAGACAAGTGCTAACTTCTGCAGCCTGCTCCAGCATCATTAGACAAATGCTAACTTCTGCAGCCTGCTCCAGCATCATTAGACAAGTGCTAACTTCTGCAGCCTGCTCCAGCATCATTAGACAAGTGCTAACTTCTGCAGCCTGCTCCAGCGTCATTAGACAAGTGCTAACTTCTGCAGCCTGCTCCAGCGTCATTAGACAAGTGCTAACGTCTGCAGTCTGCTCCAGCGTCATTAGACAAGTGCTAACTTCTGCAGCCTGCTCCAGCATCATTAGACAAGTGCTAACTTCTGCAGCCTGCTCCAGCGTCATTAGACAAGTGCTAACTTCTGCAGCCTGCTCCAGCATCATTAGACAAGTGCTAACTTCTGCAGTCTGCTCCAGCATCATTAGACAAGTGTTAACATCTGCAGCCTGCTCCAGTGTCATTAGACAAGTGCTAACTTCTGCAGCCTGCTCCAGCATCATTAGACAAGTGTTAACATCTGCAGCCTGCTCCAGCGTCATTAGACAAGTGCTAACTTCTGCAGCCTGCTCCAGCATCATTAGACAAGTGCTAACTTCTGCAGCCTGCTCCAGCATCATTAGACAAGTGCTAACTTCTGCAGCCTGCTCCAGCATCATTAGACAAGTGCTAACTTCTGCAGCCTGCTCCAGCGTCATTAGACAAGTGCTAACTTCTGCAGCCTGCTCCAGCGTCATTAGACAAGTGCTAACTTCTGCAGTCTGCTCCAGCGTCATTAGACAAGTGCTAACTTCTGCAGCCTGCTCCAGCATCATTAGACAAGTGCTAACTTCTGCAGCCTGCTCCAGCGTCATTAGACAAGTGCTAACTTCTGCAGCCTGCTCCAGCATCATTAGACAAGTGCTAACTTCTGCAGTCTGCTCCAGCATCATTAGACAAGTGCTAACTTCTGCAGCCTGCTCCAGCATCATTAGACAAGTGCTAACTTCTGCAGCCTGCTCCAGCATCATTAGACAAGTGCTAACTTCTGCAGCCTGCTCCAGCATCATTAGACAAGTGCTAACTTCTGCAGCCTGCTCCAGTGTCATTAGACAAGTGCTAACTTCTGCAGCCTGCTCCAGCGTCATTAGACAAGTGCTAACTTCTGCAGCCTGCTCCAGCGTCATTAGACAAGTGCTAACTTCTGAAGCCTGTTCCAGCATCATTAGACAAGTGCTAACTTCTGCAGCCTGCTCCAGCGTCATTAGACAAGTGCTAACTTCTGCAATCTGCTCCAGCGTCATTAGACAAGTGCTAACTTCTGCAACCTGCTCCAGCATCATTAGACAAGTGCTAACTTCTGCAGCCTGCTCCAGCATCATTAGACAAGTGCTAACTTCTGCAGCCTGCTCCAGCATCATTAGACAAGTGCTAACTTCTGCAGTCTGCTCCAGCATCATTAGACAAGTGCTAACTTCTGCAGCCTGCTCCAGCATCATTAGACAAGTGCTAACTTCTGCAGCCTGTTCCAGCGTCATTAGACAAGTGCTAACTTCTGCAGCCTGCTCCAGCATCATTAGACAAGTGCTAACTTCTGCAGCCTGCTCCAGCATCATGAGACAAGTGCTAACTTCTGCAGCCTGCTCCAGCATCATGAGACAAGTGCTAACTTCTGCAGCCTGCTCCAGCGTCATTAGACAAGTGCTAACTTCTGCAGTCTGCTCCAGCATCATTAGACAAGTGCTAACTTCTGCAGCCTGCTCCAGTGTCATTAGACAAGTGCTAACATCTGCAGCCTGCTCCAGCGTCATTAGACAAGTGCTAACTTCTGCAGTCTGCTCCAGCGTCATTAGACAAGTGCTTACTTCTGCAGCCTGCTCCAGCGTCATTAGACAAGTGCTAACTTCTGCAGTCTGCTCCAGCGTCATTAGACAAGTGCTAACTTCTGCAGCCTGCTCCAGCATCATTAGACAAGTGCTAACTTCTGCAGCCTGCTCCAGTGTCATTAGACAAGTGCTAACTTCTGCAGCCTGCTCCAGCATCATTAGACAAGTGCTAACTTCTGCAGTCTGCTCCAGCGTCATTAGACAAGTGCTAACTTCTGTAGCCTGCTCCAGCATCATTAGACAAGTGCTAACTTCTGCAGTCTGCTCCAGCGTCATTAGACAAGTGCTAACTTCTGCAGCCTGCTCCAGCATCATTAGACAAGTGCTAACTTCTGCAGCCTGCTCCAGCATCATTAGACAAGTGCTAACTTCTGCAGCCTGCTCCAGCGTCATTAGACAAGTGCTAACTTCTGCAGCCTGCTCCAGCGTCATTAGACAAGTGCTAACTTCTGCAGTCTGCTCCAGCGTCATTAGACAAGTGTTAACTTCTGCAGTCTGCTCCAGCGTCATTAGACAAGTGCTAACTTCTGCAGCCTGCTCCAGTGTCATTAGACAAGTGTTAACTTCTGCAGCCTGCTCCAGCATCATTAGACAAGTGTTAACATCTGCAGCCTGCTCCAGTGTCATTAGACAAGTGCTAACTTCTGCAGCCTGCTACAGTGTCATTAGACAAGTGCTAACTTCTGCAGCCTGCTACAGTGTCATTAGACAAGTGCTAACTTCTGCAGTCTGCTCCAGCATCATTAGACAAGTGCTAACTTCTGCAGCCTGCTCCAGCATCATTAGACAAGTGCTAACTTCTGCAGCCTGCTCCAGCATCATTAGACAAGTGCTAACTTCTGCAGTCTGCTCCAGCGTCATTAGACAAGTGCTAACTTCTGCAGCCTGCTCCAGCATCATTAGACAAGTGCTAACTTCTGCAGTCTGCTCCAGCATCATTAGACAAGTGCTAACTTCTGCAGCCTGCTACAGCGTCATTAGACAAGTGCTAACTTCTGCAGTCTGCTCCAGCATCATTAGACAAGTGCTAACTTCTGCAGCCTGCTCCAGCGTCATTAGACAAGTGCTAACTTCTGCAGTCTGCTCCAGCGTCATTAGACAAGTGCTAACTTCTGCAGCCTGCTCCAGCGTCATTAGACAAGTGCTTACTTCTGCAGTCTGCTCCAGCGTCATTAGACAAGTGCTAACTTCTGCAGCCTGCTCCAGTATCATTAGACAAGTGCTAACTTCTGCAGCCTGCTCCAGCATCATTAGACAAGTGCTAACTTCTGCAGTCTGCTCCAGTGTCATTAGACAAGTGCTAACTTCTGCAGCCTGCTCCAGCGTCATTAGACAAGTGCTAACTTCTGCAGTCTGCTCCAGTGTCATTAGACAAGTGCTAACTTCTGCAGCCTGCTCCAGTATCATGAGACAAGTGCTAACTTCTGCAGCCTGCTCCAGCGTCATTAGACAAGTGCTAACTTCTGCAGCCTGCTCCAGCGTCATTAGACAAGTGCTAACTTCTGCAGTCTGCTCCAGCATCATTAGACAAGTGCTAACTTCTGCAGCCTGCTCCAGCGTCATTAGACAAGTGCTAACTTCTGCAGTCTGCTCCAGCATCATTAGACAAGTGCTAACTTCTGCAGTCTGCTCCAGCATCATTAGACAAGTGCTAACTTCTGCAGCCTGCTCCAGCATCATTAGACAAGTGCTAACGTCTGCAGTCTGCTCCAGCGTCATTAGACAAGTGCTAACTTCTGCAGCCTGCTCCAGCATCATTAGACAAGTGCTAACTTCTGCAGCCTGCTCCAGCGTCATTAGACAAGTGCTAACTTCTGCAGCCTGCTCCAGCATCATTAGACAAGTGCTAACTTCTGCAGTCTGCTCCAGCATCATTAGACAAGTGTTAACATCTGCAGCCTGCTCCAGTGTCATTAGACAAGTGCTAACTTCTGCAGTCTGCTCCAGCATCATTAGACAAGTGTTAACATCTGCAGCCTGCTCCAGCGTCATTAGACAAGTGCTAACTTCTGCAGCCTGCTCCAGCATCATTAGACAAGTGCTAACTTCTGCAGCCTGCTCCAGCATCATTAGACAAGTGCTAACTTCTGCAGCCTGCTCCAGCGTCATTAGACAAGTGCTAACTTCTGCAGCCTGCTCCAGCGTCATTAGACAAGTGCTAACGTCTGCAGTCTGCTCCAGCGTCATTAGACAAGTGCTAACTTCTGCAGCCTGCTCCAGCATCATTAGACAAGTGCTAACTTCTGCAGCCTGCTCCAGCGTCATTAGACAAGTGCTAACTTCTGCAGCCTGCTCCAGCATCATTAGACAAGTGCTAACTTCTGCAGTCTGCTCCAGCATCATTAGACAAGTGCTAACTTCTGCAGCCTGCTCCAGCATCATTAGACAAGTGCTAACTTCTGCAGCCTGCTCCAGCATCATTAGACAAGTGCTAACTTCTGCAGCCTGCTCCAGCATCATTAGACAAGTGCTAACTTCTGCAGCCTGCTCCAGTGTCATTAGACAAGTGCTAACTTCTGCAGCCTGCTCCAGCGTCATTAGACAAGTGCTAACTTCTGCAGCCTGCTCCAGCGTCATTAGACAAGTGCTAACTTCTGAAGCCTGTTCCAGCATCATTAGACAAGTGCTAACTTCTGCAGCCTGCTCCAGCGTCATTAGACAAGTGCTAACTTCTGCAATCTGCTCCAGCGTCATTAGACAAGTGCTAACTTCTGCAACCTGCTCCAGCATCATTAGACAAGTGCTAACTTCTGCAGCCTGCTCCAGCATCATTAGACAAGTGCTAACTTCTGCAGTCTGCTCCAGCATCATTAGACAAGTGCTAACTTCTGCAGTCTGCTCCAGCATCATTAGACAAGTGCTAACTTCTGCAGCCTGCTCCAGCATCATTAGACAAGTGCTAACTTCTGCAGCCTGTTCCAGCGTCATTAGACAAGTGCTAACTTCTGCAGCCTGCTCCAGCATCATTAGACAAGTGCTAACTTCTGCAGCCTGCTCCAGCATCATGAGACAAGTGCTAACTTCTGCAGCCTGCTCCAGCATCATGAGACAAGTGCTAACTTCTGCAGCCTGCTCCAGCGTCATTAGACAAGTGCTAACTTCTGCAGTCTGCTCCAGCATCATTAGACAAGTGCTAACTTCTGCAGCCTGCTCCAGTGTCATTAGACAAGTGCTAACATCTGCAGCCTGCTCCAGCGTCATTAGACAAGTGCTAACTTCTGCAGCCTGCTCCAGCGTCATTAGACAAGTGCTTACTTCTGCAGCCTGCTCCAGCGTCATTAGACAAGTGCTAACTTCTGCAGTCTGCTCCAGCGTCATTAGACAAGTGCTAACTTCTGCAGCCTGCTCCAGCATCATTAGACAAGTGCTAACTTCTGCAGCCTGCTCCAGTGTCATTAGACAAGTGCTAACTTCTGCAGCCTGCTCCAGCATCATTAGACAAGTGCTAACTTCTGCAGTCTGCTCCAGCGTCATTAGACAAGTGCTAACTTCTGTAGCCTGCTCCAGCATCATTAGACAAGTGCTAACTTCTGCAGTCTGCTCCAGCGTCATTAGACAAGTGCTAACTTCTGCAGCCTGCTCCAGCATCATTAGACAAGTGCTAACTTCTGCAGCCTGCTCCAGCATCATTAGACAAGTGCTAACTTCTGCAGCCTGCTCCAGCGTCATTAGACAAGGGCTAACTTCTGCAGCCTGCTCCAGCGTCATTAGACAAGTGCTAACTTCTGCAGTCTGCTCCAGCGTCATTAGACAAGTGCTAACTTCTGCAGCCTGCTCCAGTGTCATTAGACAAGTGTTAACTTCTGCAGCCTGCTCCAGCATCATTAGACAAGTGTTAACATCTGCAGCCTGCTCCAGTGTCATTAGACAAGTGCTAACTTCTGCAGCCTGCTACAGTGTCATTAGACAAGTGCTAACTTCTGCAGCCTGCTACAGTGTCATTAGACAAGTGCTAACTTCTGCAGTCTGCTCCAGCATCATTAGACAAGTGCTAACTTCTGCAGCCTGCTCCAGCATCATTAGACAAGTGCTAACTTCTGCAGCCTGCTCCAGCATCATTAGACAAGTGCTAACTTCTGCAGTCTGCTCCAGCGTCATTAGACAAGTGCTAACTTCTGCAGCCTGCTCCAGCATCATTAGACAAGTGCTAACTTCTGCAGTCTGCTCCAGCATCATTAGACAAGTGCTAACTTCTGCAGCCTGCTACAGCGTCATTAGACAAGTGCTAACTTCTGCAGTCTGCTCCAGCATCATTAGACAAGTGCTAACTTCTGCAGCCTGCTCCAGCGTCATTAGACAAGTGCTAACTTCTGCAGTCTGCTCCAGCGTCATTAGACAAGTGCTAACTTCTGCAGCCTGCTCCAGCGTCATTAGACAAGTGCTTACTTCTGCAGTCTGCTCCAGCGTCATTAGACAAGTGCTAACTTCTGCAGTCTGCTCCAGCGTCATTAGACAAGTGCTAACTTCTGCAGCCTGCTCCAGCATCATTAGACAAGTGCTAACTTCTGCAGTCTGCTCCAGCGTCATTAGACAAGTGCTAACTTCTGCAGCCTGCTCCAGCGTCATTAGACAAGTGCTAACTTCTGCAGCCTGCTCCATCATCATTAGACAAGTGCTAACTTCTGCAGTCTGCTCCAGTGTCATTAGACAAGTGCTAACTTCTGCAGCCTGCTCCAGCATCATTAGACAAGTGCTAACTTCTGCAGCCTGCTCCAGCATCATTAGACAAGTGCTAACTTCTGCAGTCTGCTCCAGCATCATTAGACAAGTGCTAACTTCTGCAGCCTGCTCCAGCATCATTAGACAAGTGCTAACCAGCCTGCTCCAGCGTCATTAGACAAGTGCTAACTTCTGCAGCCTGCTTCAGCATCATTAGACAAGTGCTAACTTCTGCAGCCTGCTCCAGCATCATTAGACAAGTGCTAACTTCTGCAGCCTGCTCCAGCATCATTAGACAAGTGCTAACTTCTGCAGCCTGCTCCAGCATCATTAGACAAGTGCTAACTTCTGCAGCCTGCTCCAGCGTCATTAGACAAGTGCTAACTTCTGCAGTCTGCTCCAGCATCATTAGACAAGTGCTAACTTCTGCAGCCTGCTCCAGCATCATTAGACAAGTGCTAACTTCTGCAGCCTGCTCCAGCAT
The DNA here is from genome assembly GCF_027579735.1 of Bombina bombina. Lineage (NCBI taxonomy): Eukaryota > Metazoa > Chordata > Amphibia > Anura > Bombinatoridae > Bombina > Bombina bombina. The sequence goes on from NW_026513108.1 coordinate 91,318, forward strand.
CATTAGACAAGTGCTAACTTCTGCAGCCTGCTCCAGCATCATTAGACAAGTGCTAACCAGCCTGCTCCAGCGTCATTAGACAAGTGCTAACTTCTGCAGCCTGCTCCAGCATCATTAGACAAGTGTTAACATCTGCAGCCTGCTCCAGCGTCATTAGACAAGGGCTAACTTCTGCAGCCTGCTCCAGCATCATTAGACAAGTGTTAACATCTGCAGCCTGCTCCAGCGTCATTAGACAAGTGCTAACTTCTGCATACTGCTCCAGCGTCATTAGACAAGTGCTATCTTCTGCAGCCTGCTCCAGCGTCATTAGACAAGTGCTAACTTCTGCAGCCTGCTCCAGCGTCATTAGACAAATGCTAACTTCTGCAGTCTGCTCCAGCGTCATTAGACAAGTGCTAACTTCTGCAGCCTGCTCCAGCATCATTAGACAAGTGCTAACTTCTGCAGCCTGCTTCAGCATCATTAGACAAGTGCTAACTTCTGCAGCCTGCTCCAGCATCATTAGACAAGTGCTAACTTCTGCAGCCTGCTCCAGCATCATTAGACAAGTGCTAACTTCTGCAGCCTGCTCCAGCATCATTAGACAAGTGCTAACTTCTGCAATCTGCTCCAGCGTCATTAGACAAGTGCTAACTTCTGCAGCCTGCTCCAGCATCATTAGACAAGTGCTAACTTCTGCAGCCTGCTCCAGCATCATTAGACAAGTGCTAACCAGCCTGCTCCAGCGTCATTAGACAAGTGCTAACTTCTGCAGCCTGCTCCAGCATCATTAGACAAGTGCTAACTTCTGCAGCCTGCTCCAGCATCATTAGACAAGTGCTAACTTCTGCAGCCTGCTCCAGCATCATTAGACAAGTGTTAACATCTGCAGCCTGCTCCAGCGTCATTAGACAAGGGCTAACTTCTGCAGCCTGCTCCAGCATCATTAGACAAGTGTTAACATCTGCAGCCTGCTCCAGCGTCATTAGACAAGTGCTAACTTCTGCATACTGCTCCAGCGTCATTAGACAAGTGCTATCTTCTGCAGCCTGCTCCAGCGTCATTAGACAAGTGCTAACTTCTGCAGCCTGCTCCAGCGTCATTAGACAAATGCTAACTTCTGCAGTCTGCTCCAGCGTCATTAGACAAGTGCTATCTTCTGCAGCCTGCTCCAGCATCATTAGACAAGTGTTAACATCTGCAGCCTGCTCCAGCGTCATTAGACAAGTGCTAACTTCTGCAGTCTGCTCCAGCGTCATTAGACAAGTGCTAACTTCTGCAGTCTGCTCCAGCGTCATTAGACAAGTGCTAACTTCTGCAGTCTGCTCCAGCGTCATTAGACAAGTGCTAACTTCTGCAGCCTGCTCCAGCATCATTAGACAAGTGCTAACTTCTGCAGTCTGCTCCAGCATCATTAGACAAGTGCTAACTTCTGCAGTCTGCTCCAGCATCATTAGACAAGTGCTAACTTCTGCAGTCTGCTCCAGCATCATTAGACAAGTGCTAACTTCTGCAGTCTGCTCCAGCATCATTAGACAAGTGCTAACTTCTGCAGCCTGCTCCAGCATCATTAGACAAGTGCTAACTTCTGCAGTCTGCTCCAGCATCATTAGACAAGTGCTAACTTCTGCAGCCTGCTCCAGCATCATTAGACAAGTGCTAACATCTGCAGCCTGCTCCAGCGTCATTAGACAAGTGCTAACTTCTGCAGCTTGCTCCAGCATCATTAGACAAGTGCTAACTTCTGCAGCCTGCTCCAGCGTCATTAGACAAGTGCTAACTTCTGCAGTCTGCTCCAGCGTCATTAGACAAGTGCTAACTTCTGCAGCCTGCTCCAGCATCATTAGACAAGTGCTAACTTCTGCAGCCTGCTCCAGCATCATTAGACAAGTGCTGACTTCTGCAGCCTGCTCCAGCATCAATAGACAAGTGCTAACTTCTGCAGCCTGCTACAGTGTCATTAGACAAGTGCTAACTTCTGCAGTCTGCTCCAGCATCATTAGACAAGTGCTAACTTCTGCAGTCTGCTCCAGCGTCATTAGACAAGTGCTAACTTCTGTAGCCTGCTCCAGCATCATTAGACAAGTGCTAACATCTGCAGCCTGCTCCAGCATCATTAGACAAGTGCTAACTTCTGCAGCCTGCTCCAGCATCATTAGACAAGTGCTAACTTCTGCAGCCTGCTCCAGCATCATTAGACAAGTGCTAACTTCTGCAGCCTGCTCCAGCATCATTAGACAAGTGCTAACTTCTGCAGCCTGCTCCAGCATCATTAGACAAGTGCTAACTTCTGCAGCCTGCTCCAGCATCATTAGACAAGTGCTAACTTCTGCAGCCTGCTCCAGCATCATTAGACAAGTGCTAACTTCTGCAGCCTGCTCCAGCATCATTAGACAAGTGCTAACTTCTGCAGCCTGCTCCAGCGTCATTAGACAAGTGCTAACTTCTGCAGCCTGCTCCAGCATCATTAGACAAGTGCTAACTTCTGCAGCCTGCTCCAGCGTCATTAGACAAGTGCTAACTTCTGTAGCCTGCTCCAGCGTCATTAGACAAGTGCTAACTTCTGCAGCCTGCTCCAGCATCATTAGACAAGTGCTAACTTCTGCAGCCTGCTCCAGCGTCATTAGACAAGTGCTAACTTCTGCAGCCTGCTCCAGCATCATTAGACAAGTGCTAACTTCTGCAGCCTGCTCCAGCATCATTAGACAAGTGCTAACTTCTGCAGCCTGCTCCAGCATCATTAGACAAGTGCTAACTTCTGCAGCCTGCTCCAGCATCATTAGACAAGTGCTAACTTCTGCAGTCTGCTCCAGCATCATTAGACAAGTGCTAAACTCTGCAGTCTGCTCCAGCATCATTAGACAAGTGCTAACTTCTGCAGCCTGCTCCAGCGTCATTAGACAAGTGCTAACTTCTGCAGCCTGCTCTAGCGTCATTAGACAAGTGCTAACTTCTGCAGCCTGCTCCAGTGTCATTAGACAAGTGCTAACGTCTGCAGCCTGCTCCAGCGTCATTAGACAAGTGCTTACTTCTGCAGCCTGCTCCAGCATCATTAGACAAGTGCTAACTTCTGCAGCCTGCTCCAGCATCATTAGACAAGTGCTAACTTCTGCAGTCTGCTCCAGCATCATTAGACAAGTGCTAACTTCTGCAGTCTGCTCCAGCGTCATTAGACAAGTGCTAACTTCTACAGCCTGCTCCAGCATCATTAGACAAGTGCTAACTTCTACAGCCTGCTCCAGCATCATTAGACAAGTGCTAACTTCTGCAGTCTGCTCCAGCGTCATTAGACAAGTGCTAACATCTGCAGCCTGCTCCAGCGTCATTAGACAAGTGCTAACTTCTGCAGCCTGCTCCAGTGTCATTAGACAAGTGCTAACTTCTGCAGTCTGCTCCAGTGTCATTAGACAAGTGCTAACTTCTGCAGCCTGCTCCAGCATCATTAGACAAGTGCTAACTTCTGCAGCCTGCTCCAGCATCATTAGACAAGTGCTAACTTCTGCAACCTGCTCCAGCATCATTAGACAAGTGTTAACATCTGCAGCCTGCTCCAGCGTCATTAGACAAGTGCTAACTTCTGCAGCCTGCTCCAGCATCATTAGACAAGTGCTAACTTCTGCAGCCTGCTCCAGCATCATTAGACAAGTGCTAACTTCTGCAGTCTGCTCCAGCGTCATTAGACAAGTGCTAACTTCTGCAGCCTGCTCCAGTGTCATTAGACAAGTGCTAACTTCTGCAGTCTGCTCCAGCATCATTAGACAAGTGCTAACTTCTGCAGCCTGCTCCAGCATCATTAGACAAGTGCTAACTTCTGCAGTCTGCTCCAGCATCATTAGACAAGTGCTAACTTCTGCAGTCTGCTCCAGCATCATTAGACAAGTGCTAACTTCTGCAGTCTGCTCCAGCATCATTAGACAAGTGCTAACTTCTGCAGTATGCTCCAGCATCATTAGACAAGTGCTAACTTCTGCAGTATGCTCCAGCGTCATTAGACAAGTGCTAACTTCTGCAGTCTGCTCCAGCATCATTAGACAAGTGCTAACTTCTGCAGTCTGCTCCAGCGTCATTAGACAAGTGCTAACTTCTGTAGCCTGCTCCAGCGTCATTAGACAAGTGCTAACTTCTGCAGTCTGCTCCAGTGTCATTAGACAAGTGCTAACTTCTGCAGTCTGCTCCAGCATCATTAGACAAGTGCTAACTTCTGCATACTGCTCCAGCGTCATTAGACAAGTGCTAACTTCTGCATACTGCTCCAGCATCATTAGACAAGTGCTGACTTCTGCAGCCTGCTCCAGCATCATTAGACAAGTGCTAACTTCTGCAGTCTGCTCCAGCATCATTAGACAAGTGCTAACTTCTGCAGCCTGCTCCAGCATCATTAGACAAGTGCTAACTTCTGCAGCCTGCTCCAGCATCATTAGACAAGTGCTAACTTCTGCAATCTGCTCCAGCGTCATTAGACAAGTGCTAACTTCTGCAGCCTGCTCCAGCATCATTAGACAAGTGCTAACTTCTGCAGCCTGCTCCAGCATCATTAGACAAGTGCTAACCAGCCTGCTCCAGCGTCATTAGACAAGTGCTAACTTCTGCAGCCTGCTCCAGCATCATTAGACAAGTGTTAACATCTGCAGCCTGCTCCAGCGTCATTAGACAAGGGCTAACTTCTGCAGCCTGCTCCAGCATCATTAGACAAGTGTTAACATCTGCAGCCTGCTCCAGCGTCATTAGACAAGTGCTAACTTCTGCATACTGCTCCAGCGTCATTAGACAAGTGCTATCTTCTGCAGCCTGCTCCAGCGTCATTAGACAAGTGCTAACTTCTGCAGCCTGCTCCAGCGTCATTAGACAAATGCTAACTTCTGCAGTCTGCTCCAGCGTCATTAGACAAGTGCTAACTTCTGCAGTCTGCTCCAGCGTCATTAGACAAGTGCTAACTTCTGCAGTCTGCTCCAGCGTCATTAGACAAGTGCTAACTTCTGCAGCCTGCTCCAGCATCATTAGACAAGTGCTAACTTCTGCAGTCTGCTCCAGCATCATTAGACAAGTGCTAACTTCTGCAGTCTGCTCCAGCATCATTAGACAAGTGCTAACTTCTGCAGTCTGCTCCAGCATCATTAGACAAGTGCTAACTTCTGCAGTCTGCTCCAGCATCATTAGACAAGTGCTAACTTCTGCAGCCTGCTCCAGCATCATTAGACAAGTGCTAACTTCTGCAGTCTGCTCCAGCATCATTAGACAAGTGCTAACTTCTGCAGCCTGCTCCAGCATCATTAGACAAGTGCTAACTTCTGCAGCTTGCTCCAGCATCATTAGACAAGTGCTAACTTCTGCAGCCTGCTCCAGCGTCATTAGACAAGTGCTAACTTCTGCAGTCTGCTCCAGCGTCATTAGACAAGTGCTAACTTCTGCAGCCTGCTCCAGCATCATTAGACAAGTGCTAACTTCTGCAGCCTGCTCCAGCGTCATTAGACAAGTGCTAACTTCTGCAGTCTGCTCCAGCATCATTAGACAAGTGCTAACTTCTGCAGTCTGCTCCAGCGTCATTAGACAAGTGCTAACTTCTGTAGCCTGCTCCAGCATCATTAGACAAGTGCTAACATCTGCAGCCTGCTCCAGCATCATTAGACAAGTGCTAACTTCTGCAGCCTGCTCCAGCATCATTAGACAAGTGCTAACTTCTGCAGCCTGCTCCAGCATCATTAGACAAGTGCTAACTTCTGCAGCCTGCTCCATTATCATTAGACAAGTGCTAACTTCTGCAGTCTGCTCCAGCATCATTAGACAAGTGCTAACTTCTGCAGCCTGCTCCAGCATCATTAGACAAGTGCTAACTTCTGCAGCCTGCTCCAGCATCATTAGACAAGTGCTAACTTCTGCAGCCTGCTCCAGCATCATTAGACAAGTGCTAACTTCTGCAGCCTGCTCCAGCGTCATTAGACAAGTGCTAACTTCTGCAGCCTGCTCCAGCATCATTAGACAAGTGCTAACTTCTGCAGCCTGCTCCAGCGTCATTAGACAAGTGCTAACTTCTGTAGCCTGCTCCAGCGTCATTAGACAAGTGCTAACTTCTGCAGCCTGCTCCAGCATCATTAGACAAGTGCTAACTTCTGCAGCCTGCTCCAGCGTCATTAGACAAGTGCTAACTTCTGCAGCCTGCTCCAGCATCATTAGACAAGTGCTAACTTCTGCAGCCTGCTCCAGCATCATTAGACAAGTGCTAACTTCTGCAGCCTGCTCCAGCATCATTAGACAAGTGCTAACTTCTGCAGCCTGCTCCAGCATCATTAGACAAGTGCTAACTTCTGCAGTCTGCTCCAGCATCATTAGACAAGTGCTAAACTCTGCAGTCTGCTCCAGCATCATTAGACAAGTGCTAACTTCTGCAGCCTGCTCCAGCGTCATTAGACAAGTGCTAACTTCTGCAGCCTGCTCTAGCGTCATTAGACAAGTGCTAACTTCTGCAGCCTGCTCCAGTGTCATTAGACAAGTGCTTACTTCTGCAGCCTGCTCCAGCATCATTAGACAAGTGCTAACTTCTGCAGCCTGCTCCAGCATCATTAGACAAGTGCTAACTTCTGCAGTCTGCTCCAGCATCATTAGACAAGTGCTAACTTCTGCAGTCTGCTCCAGCGTCATTAGACAAGTGCTAACTTCTACAGCCTGCTCCAGCATCATTAGACAAGTGCTAACTTCTACAGCCTGCTCCAGCATCATTAGACAAGTGCTAACTTCTGCAGTCTGCTCCAGCGTCATTAGACAAGTGCTAACATCTGCAGCCTGCTCCAGCGTCATTAGACAAGTGCTAACTTCTGCAGCCTGCTCCAGTGTCATTAGACAAGTGCTAACTTCTGCAGTCTGCTCCAGTGTCATTAGACAAGTGCTAACTTCTGCAGCCTGCTCCAGCATCATTAGACAAGTGCTAACTTCTGCAGTCTGCTCCAGTGTCATTAGACAAGTGCTAACTTCTGCAGCCTGCTCCAGCATCATTAGACAAGTGCTAACTTCTGCAGTCTGCTCCAGCATCATTAGACAAGTGTTAACATCTGCAGCCTGCTCCAGCGTCATTAGACAAGTGCTAACTTCTGCAGCCTGCTCCAGCATCATTAGACAAGTGCTAACTTCTGCAGCCTGCTCCAGCATCATTAGACAAGTGCTAACTTCTGCAGTCTGCTCCAGCGTCATTAGACAAGTGCTAACTTCTGCAGCCTGCTCCAGTGTCATTAGACAAGTGCTAACTTCTGCAGCCTGCTCCAGCATCATTAGACAAGTGCTAACTTCTGCAGCCTGTTCCAGCATCATTAGACAAGTGCTAACTTCTGCAGTCTGCTCCAGCGTCATTAGACAAGTGCTAACTTCTGCAGTCTGCTCCAGCGTCATTAGACAAGTGCTAACCTCTGCAGTCTGCTCCAGCGTCATTAGACAAGTGCTAACTTCTGCAGTCTGCTCCAGCATCATTAGACAAGTGCTAACTTCTGCAGTCTGCTCCATCGTCATTAGACAAGTGCTAACTTCTGCAGCCTGCTCCAGTGTCATTAGACAAGTGCTAACTTCTGCAGCCTGCTCCAGCGTCATTAGACAAGTGCTAACTTCTGCAGTCTGCTCCAGCATCATTAGACAAGTGCTAACTTCTGCAGTCTGCTCCAGCATCATTAGACAAGTGCTAACTTCTGCAGTCTGCTCCAGCATCATTAGACAAGTGCTAACTTCTGCAGTATGCTCCAGCATCATTAGACAAGTGCTAACTTCTGCAGTATGCTCCAGCGTCATTAGACAAGTGCTAACTTCTGCAGTCTGCTCCAGCGTCATTAGACAAGTGCTAACTTCTGTAGCCTGCTCCAGCGTCATTAGACAAGTGCTAACTTCTGCATACTGCTCCAGCATCATTAGACAAGTGCTAACTTCTGCAGCCTGCTCCAGCATCATTAGACAAGTGCTAACTTCTGCAATCTGCTCCAGCGTCATTAGACAAGTGCTAACTTCTGCAGTCTACTCCAGCATCATTAGACAAGTGCTAACTTCTGCAGTATGCTCCAGCATCATTAGACAAGTGCTAACTTCTGCAGTATGCTCCAGCGTCATTAGACAAGTGCTAACTTCTGCAGTCTGCTCCAGCGTCATTAGACAAGTGCTAACTTCTGTAGCCTGCTCCAGCGTCATTAGACAAGTGCTAACTTCTGCAATCTGCTCCAGCGTCATTAGACAAGTGCTAACTTCTGCAATCTGCTCCAGCGTCATTAGACAAGTGCTAACTTCTGCATACTGCTCCAGCATCATTAGACAAGTGCTAACTTCTGCAGCCTGCTCCAGCATCATTAGACAAGTGCTAACTTCTGCAGCCTGCTCCAGTGTCATTAGACAAGTGCTAACCAGCCTGCTCCAGCATCATTAGACAAGTGCTAACTTCTGCAGCCTGCTCCAGCATCATTAGACAAGTGCTAACTTCTGCAGTCTGCTCCAGCGTCATTAGACAAGTGCTAACTTCTGCAGCCTGCTCCAGCGTCATTAGACAAGTGCTAACTTCTGTAGCCTGCTCCAGCATCATTAGACAAGTGCTAACTTCTGTAGCCTGCTCCAGCATCATTAGACAAGTGCTAACTTCTGCAGCCTGCTCCAGCATCATTAGACAAGTGCTAACTTCTGCAGTCTGCTCCAGCATCATTAGACAAGTGCTAACTTCTGCAGCCTGCTCCAGCATCATTAGACAAGTGCTAACTTCTGTAGCCTGCTCCAGCATCATTAGACAAGTGCTAACTTCTGCAGCCTGCTCCAGCGTCATTAGACAAGTGCTAACTTCTGCAGTCTGCTCCAGCATCATTAGACAAGTGCTAACCTCTGCAGCCTGCTCCAGCATCATTAGACAAGTGCTAACTTCTGCAGCCTGCTCCAGCATCATTAGACAAGTGCTAACTTCTGCAGCCTGCTCCAGCGTCATTAGACAAGTGCTAACTTCTGCAGCCTGCTCCAGCATCATTAGACAAGTGCTAACATCTGCAGCCTGCTCCAGCATCATTAGACAAGTGCTAACTTCTGCAATCTGCTCCAGCATCATTAGACAAGTGCTAACTTCTGCAGCCTGCTCCAGCATCATTAGACAAGTGCTAACTTCTGCAGTCTGCTCCAGCGTCATTAGACAAGTGCTAACTTCTGCAGCCTGCTCCAGCATCATTAGACAAGTGCTAACTTCTGCAGCCTGCTCCAGCATCATTAGACAAGTGCTAACTTCTGCAGTCTGCTCCAGCATCATTAGACAAGTGCTAACTTCTGCAGCCTGCTCCAGCGTCATTAGACAAGTGCTAACTTCTGCAGCCTGCTCTAGCGTCATTAGACAAGTGCTAACTTCTGCAGCCTGCTCCAGTGTCATTAGACAAGTGCTAACTTCTGCAGCCTGCTCCAGCATCATTAGACAAGTGCTAACTTCTGCAGTCTGCTCCAGCGTCATTAGACAAGTGCTAACTTCTGCAGTCTGCTCCAGCATCATTAGACAAGTGCTAACTTCTGCAGCCTGCTCCAGCATCATTAGACAAGTGCTAACTTCTGCAGCCTGCTCCAGCATCATTAGACAAGTGCTAACTTCTGCAGTCTGCTCCAGCATCATTAGACAAGTGCTAACTTCTGCAGCCTGCTCCAGCGTCATTAGACAAGTGCTAACATCTGCAGCCTGCTCCAGCATCATTAGACAAGTGCTTACTTCTGCAGCCTGCTCCAGCATCATTAGACAAGTGCTAACTTCTGCAGCCTGCTCCAGCATCATTAGACAAGTGCTAACTTCTGCAGTCTGCTCCAGCATCATTAGACAAGTGCTAACTTCTGCAGTCTGCTCCAGCGTCATTAGACAAGTGCTAACATCTGCAGCCTGCTCCAGCATCATTAGACAAGTGCTAACTTCTGCAGCCTGCTCCAGCGTCATTAGACAAGTGCTAACTTCTGCAGCTTGCTCCAGCATCATTAGACAAGTGCTAACTTCTGCAGTCTGCTCCAGCATCATTAGACAAGTGCTAACTTCTGCAGTCTGCTCCAGCGTCATTAGACAAGTGCTAACTTCTGTAGCCTGCTCCAGCATCATTAGACAAGTGCTAACTTCTGCAGCCTACTCCAGCATCATTAGACAAGTGCTAACTTCTGCAGTCTGCTCCAGCGTCATTAGACAAGTGCTAACATCTGCAGCCTGCTCCAGCGTCATTAGACAAGTGCTAACTTCTGCAGCCTGCTCCAGCGTCATTAGACAAGTGCTAACTTCTGCAGTCTGCTCCAGTGTCATTAGACAAGTGCTAACTTCTGCAGCCTGCTCCAGCATCATTAGACAAGTGCTAACTTCTGCAGTCTGCTCCAGCGTCATTAGACAAGTGCTAACATCTGCAGCCTACTCCAGCGTCATTAGACAAGTGCTAACTTCTGCAGTCTGCTCCAGCGTCATTAGACAAGTGCTAACTTCTGCAGCCTGCTCCAGTGTCATTAGACAAGTGCTAACTTCTGCAGCCTGCTCCAGCATCATTAGACAAGTGCTAACTTCTGCAGCCTGCTCCAGCATCATTAGACAAGTGCTAACTTCTGCAGCCTGCTCCAGCATCATTAGACAAGTGCTAACTTCTGCAATCTGCTCCAGCGTCATTAGACAAGTGCTAACTTCTGCAGCCTGCTCCAGCATCATTAGACAAGTGTTAACATCTGCAGCCTGCTCCAGCGTCATTAGACAAGTGCTAACTTCTGCAGCCTGCTCCAGCATCATTAGACAAGTGTTAACATCTGCAGCCTGCTCCAGCGTCATTAGACAAGTGCTAACTTCTGCATACTGCTCCAGCGTCATTAGACAAGTGCTATCTTCTGCAGCCTGCTCCAGCGTCATTAGACAAGTGCTAACGTCTGCAGTCTGCTCCAGCGTCATTAGACAAGTGCTAACGTCTGCAGTCTGCTCCAGCGTCATTAGACAAGTGCTAACTTCTGCAGCCTGCTCCAGCGTCATTAGACAAGTGCTATCTTCTGCAGCCTGCTCCAGCATCATTAGACAAGTGCTAACTTCTGCAGCCTGCTCCAGCGTCATTAGACAAATGCTAACTTCTGCAGCCTGCTCCAGCATCATTAGACAAGTGCTAACTTCTGCAGTCTGCTCCAGTGTCATTAGACAAGTGCTAACTTCTGCAGTCTGCTCCAGCATCATTAGACAAGTGCTAACTTCTGCAGCCTGCTCCAGCGTCATTAGACAAGTGCTAACTTCTGCAGTCTGCTCCAGCATCATTAGACAAGTGCTAACTTCTGCAGCCTGCTCCAGCGTCATTAGACAAGTGCTAACTTCTGCAGTCTGCTCCAGCATCATTAGACAAGTGCTGACTTCTGCAGCCTGCTCCAGCATCAATAGACAAGTGCTAACATCTGCAGCCTGCTCTAGCGTCATTAGACAAGTGCTAACTTCTGCAGTCTGCTCCAGCATCATTAGACAAGTGCTAACATCTGCAGCCTGCTCCAGCATCATTAGACAAGTGCTAACTTCTGCAGCCTGCTCCAGCATCATTAGACAAGTGCTAACTTCTGCAGCCTGCTCCAGCATCATTAGACAAGTGCTAACTTCTGTAGCCTGCTCCAGCATCATTAGACAAGTGCTAACTTCTGTAGCCTGCTCCAGCGTCATTAGACAAGTGCTAACTTCTGCAGCCTGCTCCAGTATCATTAGACAAGTGCTAACTTCTGCAGCCTGCTCCAGCATCATGAGACAAGTGCTAACCAGCCTGCTCCAGCGTCATTAGACAAGTGCTAACTTCTGCAGCCTGTTCCAGCATCATTAGACAAGTGCTAACTTCTGCAGCCTGCTCCAGCATCATTAGACAAGTGCTAACTTCTGCAGCCTGCTCCAGCATCATTAGACAAGTGCTAACTTCTGCAATCTGCTCCAGCGTCATTAGACAAGTGCTAACTTCTGCAGCCTGCTCCAGCATCATTAGACAAGTGTTAACATCTGCAGCCTGCTCCAGCGTCATTAGACAAGTGCTAACTTCTGCAGCCTGCTCCAGCATCATTAGACAAGTGTTAACATCTGCAGCCTGCTCCAGCGTCATTAGACAAGTGCTAACTTCTGCATACTGCTCCAGCGTCATTAGACAAGTGCTATCTTCTGCAGCCTGCTCCAGCGTCATTAGACAAGTGCTAACGTCTGCAGTCTGCTCCAGCGTCATTAGACAAGTGCTAACGTCTGCAGTCTGCTCCAGCGTCATTAGACAAGTGCTAACTTCTGCAGCCTGCTCCAGCGTCATTAGACAAGTGCTATCTTCTGCAGCCTGCTCCAGCGTCATTAGACAAGTGCTAACTTCTGCAGCCTGCTCCAGCGTCATTAGACAAGTGTTAACATCAGCAGCCTGCTCCAGCATCATTAGACAAGTGCTAACTTCTGCAGCCTGCTCCAGCATCATTAGACAAGTGCTATCTTCTGCAGCCTGCTCCAGCATCATTAGACAAGTGCTAACTTCTGCAGCCTGCTCCAGCGTCATTAGACAAATGCTAACTTCTGCAGTCTGCTCCAGTATCATTAGACAAGTGCTAACTTCTGCAGTCTGCTCCAGTGTCATTAGACAAGTGCTAACTTCTGCAGTCTGCTCCAGCATCATTAGACAAGTGCTAACTTCTGCAGCCTGCTCCAGCGTCATTAGACAAGTGCTAACTTCTGCAGTCTGCTCCAGCATCATTAGACAAGTGCTAACTTCTGCAGCCTGCTCCAGCGTCATTAGACAAGTGCTAACTTCTGCAGTCTGCTCCAGCGTCATTAGACAAGTGCTAACTTCTGCAGCCTACTCCAGTGTCATTAGACAAGTGCTGACTTCTGCAGCCTGCTCCAGCATCAATAGACAAGTGCTAACATCTGCAGCCTGCTCTAGCGTCATTAGACAAGTGCTAACTTCTGCAGTCTGCTCCAGCATCATTAGACAAGTGCTAACATCTGCAGCCTGCTCCAGCATCATTAGACAAGTGCTAACTTCTGCAGCCTGCTCCAGCATCATTAGACAAGTGCTAACTTCTGCAGCCTGCTCCAGCATCATTAGACAAGTGCTAACTTCTGTAGCCTGCTCCAGCATCATTAGACAAGTGCTAACTTCTGTAGCCTGCTCCAGCGTCATTAGACAAGTGCTAACTTCTGCAGCCTGCTCCAGTATCATTAGACAAGTGCTAACTTCTGCAGCCTGCTCCAGCATCATGAGACAAGTGCTAACCAGCCTGCTCCAGCGTCATTAGACAAGTGCTAACTTCTGCAGCCTGTTCCAGCATCATTAGACAAGTGCTAACTTCTGCAGCCTGCTCCAGCATCATTAGACAAGTGCTAACTTCTGCAGTCTGCTCCAGCATCATTAGACAAGTGCTAACTTCTGTAGCCTGCTCCAGCATCATTAGACAAGTGCTAACTTCTGCAGCCTGCTCCAGCATCATTAGACAAGTGCTAACTTCTGCAGCCTGCTTCAGCATCATTAGACAAGTGCTAACATCTGCAGCCTGCTCCAGCATCATTAGACAAGTGCTAACTTCTGCAGCCTGCTCCAGCGTCATTAGACAAGTGCTAACATCTGCAGCCTGCTCCAGCGTCATTAGACAAGTGCTAACTTCTGCAGTCTGCTCCAGTGTCATTAGACAAGTGCTAACTTCTGCAGCCTACTCCAGCGTCATTAGACAAGTGCTAACTTCTGCAGCCTGCTCCAGCATCATTAGACAAGTGCTAACTTCTGCAGCCTGCTCCAGCATCATTAGACAAGTGCTAACTTCTGCAGTCTGCTCCAGCATCATTAGACAAGTGCTAACATCTGCAGCCTGCTCCAGCGTCATTAGACAAGTGCTAACTTCTGCAGCCTGCTCCAGCATCATTAGACAAGTGCTAACTTCTGCAGCCTGCTCCAGCGTCATTAGACAAGTGCTAACTTCTGCAGCCTGCTCCAGCATCATTAGACAAGTGCTAACTTCTGCAGCCTGCTCCAGCATCATTAGACAAGTGCTAACTTCTGTAGCCTGCTCCAGCATCATTAGACAAGTGCTAACTTCTTCAGCTGCAGCCGACACATGACAGATAGTCCTACCTAACTTGAGGGACAGAGGCTCAGCCAGCAGTGGGATAATTAGGGTGAGGGGTCCCAGCAACAATTTAAACAACACAATCAGGGCAGGCTCCAGGCAGGGATGTGATGATGAGTGCAGTGACGTGTAGTGAGGTCAGAGGCAGGTGAGGCACTGGCTAGGATATGCCTTCATTCTTTAGATATCCTTTGTTGAAGAAATAGCAATGTACATGGGTGAGCCAATCACATGAGGTATCTATTGTGCAGCCACCAATCAGCAGCTACTGAGCATATTTAGATATGATCAACAAAGGATATCAAGAGAATTAAGGAAATTAGATATTAGATGTAAATTGGACAGAGGGGGTGGGAGAGACAGGGAGAGAGAGATAGAGAGACAGAGGGGAGAGAGACAGAGACACAAAGAGAGACAGAGGGGAGAGAGACAGAGAAAGAGACCATGGGGGAGAATGAGACATGTAAGGAGAGAGACAGAGGGGGTGGGAGAGACAGGGAGAGAGAGATGGATAGAGAGAGAGGGGGAGGGGGAGAGGGAGAGAAATAGAGACACAGAGGGGAGAGAGACATTGGGGAAAAAGAGAGACAGAGACAGAGGGGAAAGAGAGAGAGAGACAGACGGGAAAGAGAGAGAGAGAGAGACAGAGGGGAAAGAGAGAGAGAGAGAGAGAGAGACAGAGGGGAAAGAGAGAGAGAGAGACAGAGGGGAAAGAGAGAGAGAGACAGAGGGGAAAGAGAGCGAGAGACAGACAGAGGGGAAAAAGAGAGAGAGCGAGAGAGAGAGCGAGAGAGGGGAAAGAGAGAGAGAGAGAGAGACAGAGGGGAAAGAGAGAGAGAGATAGAGGGGAGAGAAATAGATAGAGGGGAGAGAGAGAGACAGAGGGGAGAGAGAGAGAGAGGGGAGAGAGAGAGACAGAGGGGAGAGCGAGAGAGAGAGCGACAGAGGGGAAAGAGAGAGAGAGAGAGAGACAGAGGGGAAAGAGAGAGAGAGATAGAGGGGAGAGAAATAGATAGAGGGGAGAGAGAGAGACAGAGGGGAGAGAGAGAGAGAGGGGAGAGAGAGAGACAGAGGGGAGAGAGAGAGAGGCAGAGGGGAGAGAGAGAGAGACAGAGGGGAGAGAGAGACAGAGGGGGAGAGAGAGAGACAGAGGAGAGAGAGAGACAGAGAGAGAGACAGAGGGGAGAGAGAGAGACAGAGGGGAGAGACAGAGGAGAGAGACAGAGGGGAAAGAGAGAGAGAGAGAGAGAGAGAGGGGGGAAAGAGAGAGAGAGACAGAGGGGAAAGAGAGAGAGAGACAGAGGGGAGAGATAGAGGGGAGAGAGAGGGACAGAGGGGAGAGACAGAGGGGAGAGAGAGAGACAGAGGGAAGAGAGAGAGAGACAGAGGGGAGAGAGAGAGAGAGACAGAGGGGGGAGAGAAAGAGAGAGAGACAGAGAGAGAGAGAGAGACAGAGGGGGGAGAGAGAGAGAGAGATAGAGGGGAGAGAGAGAGAGAGAGAGAGAGAGAGAGACAGAGGAGAGAGAGACAGAGGAGACAGAGGGGAGAGAGAGAGAGAGAGACAGGATGGGGGATAGAGACAGGGGAGGGGGGGATAGAGACAGGGGAGGGGGGATAGAGAAAGGGGAGGGGGATAGAGACAGGGGAGAGGGGGATAGAGACAGGGGAGAAGGGGATAGAGACAGGGGAGAAGGGGATAGAGACAGGGGAGAAGGGGGATAGAGACAGGGGAGAAGGGGAATAGAGACAGGGGAGGAGGGGAGAGACACAGGGGAGGGGGGAGAGACACAGGGGAGGGGGGGAGAGACACAGGGGAGGAGGGGAGAGACACAGGGGAGGGGGGAGAGACACAGGGGAGGGGGGAGAGACACAGGGGAGGGGGGGAGAGACACAGGGGAGGAGGGGAGAGAGACACAGGGGGGGTATTATTTTCATATTGTTTATGGGGGTATCTTAATAATTTATTGTGTAAGGGTTAAACTGCAGTTATTTTACTTATAGAGAGAGAGGAGGAAGTACTCTGATTTGCCTACAACTGTACAACATAGAAACAGGGCCATATATTTCATTAGTCTAAGTAGGCAGCTGCCTATTAGCATGATAACTCCTATGGTGTGTGTAAAACTGCATAACAGGGCAATTTGTATCATTATGCCAAGTAGAGTAGACCACTGCCTATACTAAAGGCGCTGGTGCTGTGAGCGTCTACCCCTTTTATCTGTTGCAGCCCTTTCTGGAAGCCAGAGAGTTATAAAACTCAAGGTGCAAACTAATTATCTTCATCTCACTTAGAAATGATTCATGAGGAATTTACAGGGCCGTACTTGGAGGTCTCTGATCATAGTTTTGTAAGTTTATATTTCTTCCCACCAATACAACAACATAAAAAATTAATATGAACTCAAGAAATTAACACCAGCTGTGAATAAGAATCTGACTCACGAGTAAGTGGGTGATGTTTGTGGAATACGGACAAATATGTGCCTGGTTTCCTAATAGTCCCAGGCAGGCGTTCCTCAATTGTCATGACAGCGTTAACATAAACAAATCTTCATATTGTATCACTTAGCACATTACAAAACGTGTGTTATGTAGAAGGGCCCCTGGTGTATTTCTCCCCAGCCTTTGTGAGCTTATCCCTTTAATAACAGTAATAACTTTAAATACGTAGATGATTTAAGAATTGCACTAGCAATAAATGTCTTGCGTGTCTAGACACCTTAGTGCTGGCAGCGTGGTTTTATTCTTTTCTCAGTGAGACTAGAGTGAAAGAAGTTGTTCATTCACACTAGCACGGGCAGCTGCACTGCTGCAGCTCTCACTGACCTTAATGAACCACTGCCTGACACCGGGTCCGTGACCATCCATCTCCTCTCCGACTGAGATAGACAGTGAGTGCGTGGCAGCAGCTGCAGACTCCATCATCCAACATCGGGCACCTGATAAGTTCCACGCATCTGAGCGTCTCTCACTACGCGCCTCCTGGGATGATGAACTCCCTTGAGTCCCTCCCACCCGCTGCAACAGTCCCAATCACTGACTAGTCACTCACTGTCAGTGAGACTGGGACCGCGCGCTGATTGGCTGAGGCAGGGCAGGCAGGGCTGAGAGGGCTCCCGAGGCTGCCATAGACCAGCCTCTAATGGGAGCTGTATGGGCCGCGAAGAGGAGACATTAAATGTTAGTCACCACTGGGTGGCAGTCTCCTGCGGCCCATAGAAACAAATACAATCATATTGCGCAACGGAAGGGCTCACAGCCTCTACCTACTTGCGCAATATGATTGTATTTGCTGAGAATACATTTGGACAATGAACACGCGACAATTTAATAAAAAAAAAAATAGCTGAGTGGGTGACAGGGGGGTGGGGGGGGGTGGGGTTGTAGGGGGGTCACTAATTAATACAATTTTTTTTTTTTTATTATTATTATTTTTTTTTATTATTTAACTGTATTACATGGTGTAATTACACACATAGGTCAGGTGCACTGGATGAGTGTGATGGTGCAGTAAATAGGTTACTTACTCCACAGATCTACTGTGTCCTGGAGCCTTTTGCTGATCTTCTCATTCTTCTGATCAGCCTGCTGATGTGATCTAGAAATGTGACTGGGGTTGAACTGGAAATGTGATGGAGACAGGTATAAAGAGAGATTCCAGTTAAAACTACGTAAGATACAGTTTACAGATATAACAGGTTTTATAATACATTTTAATTAAAAGGATATTCTAGTAAAGATGTACGTGAATATAATAAAGTTTATGTTCTGCAGATTTTACAAAGGGTTTGTGCTTTGTTTGTAAAAATAAAGGATCTGCTCTATTGCAACAGAAATCCCGGTTATGCTGCAACATTTAGACTGGAACTTTTTTGGCAGCAAAAGTGTAATACTAAATCATGTAGACTGGTCTGACAGTGCCACCACAGGCAACAGTAAGGATTAGGAATCAAGTGAGTGAGTGAGTTGTTAGTGAGTTAGTCAGTCAATCAGGAAGTATCACGAACCCAAAGCACCCAGTACCAGAGGGGGGGCCCTATTTGAAGTGGGCTTACACAGCACAGACAGTGCGCTCACTGAAAATAAAAATAGCTTCTGTGTAGGCACACTTCAAATATTGCTTTATTACACCTACTCTAACTATTTAAGGCGATGTAGTAGACCAACATGGCCGCTACCCTTTTTGAAACCTGCACTTCACTGATTCTAACATATTAATCTTGTGTCGATGTGTCCGAATCAAAGTGCAGGCTAACCAATTAGCACTCCCCGCTAACTTCCCCTGAATGCCTATATCTACATAACACCTAACCTTCACTCCTCCTGCTCCCCCTTGCTACCTCCCACCACCGACCGCATACACCTACATTAGAGCTAATCATGAATAATAAAGAAAAAGGAGAGTGGAAGGTTCTTAGTGCTCAGTAGCTGGTTTATTAGACGAATAGTAAAATCAAAATACAGACAGTCTTTAGTGGCAGCATGCCAAGAATTGACGCGTTTTGCACCTAACCTTCACTCCCCCTGCTCCATCTTGCTACCTCCCACCACCGACCGCATACACCTACATTAGAGCTAATCATGAATAATAAAGAAAAAGGAGAGTGGAAGGTTCTTAGTGCTCAGTAGCTGGTTTATTAGACCAATAGTAAAATCAAAATACAGACAGTCTTTAGTGGCAGCACGCCAAGAATTGATGCGTTTTGCACCTAACCTTCACTCCCCCTGCTCCATCTTGCTATCTCCCACCGGCCGCATACACCTATGTTAGAACTAACCTCCACCCTCCACCACCTGCACCGCCCAGCTAACTCCCTTTGACCACCTACATCTACATCACACCTAACCTACATGCCCCCAGATACCCAGCTAAGTCCCTAATACTGGCAAAAAGATAGTGGATAAAAAGCTATCCACTGAAAGAATGCACCTAGCACTCTATGCCCTAGACTTAAAGGCGTACAATCCAGGTGTAATTTAAAACATAATTTTTAATAAAACATAATTAAAACACACACAAACACTAATAATAAAATCCTAACTCTGTTAAGTTCAAGTCCAATGTAAAGGTGATAGCTGTTTTATCCCAATAATATGGCCTTCAGTTCAAATCGCTATCACACACTGTATTCGAGCTATCTATTCTGTTGAGTTGGCAGTGGGGGACTCAGTATAACCACCTGTAATGGGGTTGCCCAAGTATATTATTTTTTGGTAATATCACCAACGCTGTAGCGACATGTATATGTTATAATCTTAATATCAGGAGAATAATATTCAACTTACTTTATTATAAGTATTGGTGTGAATCATCTGAACATATATAAAAATGAAGGTCGCTGAATTCAAGTATTCCCCAGTTATGGGTGTTAAGAAAGTCAAACTTAGCCTGGTATAATATAAGGGTATAGTCAGCTAAAAAAGTACCAATACATGTGTAATACTTAGAAATAATATATGCGGTTACATCTATCAGTAACAACTCAGTGTAAGTGTCACTTCATGTGAAGCTCACAACTTGTTGCACATTGTTATTTATCACAAATTTAAAGTCTCGTCAAGATTGTTACTTATTGCGCATCACTATTCATGGTAATAAGACAATATTCGTGCCCATACTTGCATTGTCCCTCTATCATTAGTAAAGAGATAGTGTGTAAGGAATTGGTGTTAGTGCTTTCGTTATACCAGCATGGTAAACGGTACTATCATACATAAATATGCGGGTCGCAATTCCTCACTGATGGATTTATTATCATTGAGTAGATACTTTCCGTTATGTTAATCATACATTGAGGTATGGTAATTCGAATAGCGGATCTATGGAGGGTGGATAAGCTATCCAAACATAGTTCATTACAATAGTGTTAAATATTCTCCCCTCGTAGTTGGGAAACCTGATAAAACTAGTGTATGGAACGTATGTGAGGGGAACGTCATAAGGGAGGGGCTGCTGGGGGAGAACAATAGGGGGGGGTTGTAGCAAAGATAAGAGGAAAAGACTGCTGGAGCCAAAAAAACAGGCATTGGTCAAGAGAATGGATAGGGAAGGGGCAGAGAAAGAGGGGATATAAGGAAGGGGACTGCAAGGAGTAGTCACTAACCTTTTCAGGCCCATTTATCAAGCTCCGTATGGAGCTTGAAGGGCCGTGTTTCTGGCGAGTCTTCAGACTCGCCAGAAACACAAGTTATGAAGCAGCGGTCTAAAGACCGCTGCTTCATAACCCTGTCCGCCTGCTCTGAGCAGGCGGACAGGAACCGCCGGAAATCAACCCGATCGAATACGATCGGGTTGATTGACAGCTCCCTGCTGGCGGCCGATTGGCCGCGAGTCAGCAGGGGGCGGCGTTGCACCAGCAGCTCTTGTGAGCTGCTGGTGCAATGTTAAATGTGGAGAGCGTATTGCTCTCCGCATTTAGCGAGGTCTTGCGGACCTGATCCGCAGTGTCGGATCAGGTCCGCAAGCCCTTTGATAAATGGGCCCCATAGTCTTTGTTTGGAAAGAACTTTGGATGTTGAAAGCTCAATCATTGCTAAATTGCTGCTGGTAACGTATAAATTGGTACTACTGCTTAAGCTTTCTTTATAGCAATAGCATAGCCGAAGCTGTGATTTAAATGTGTATTGTTATGTCTATAAATTAATATTAAATATATTAGTGTATCCTATATAATAATTATACTAGCATTAGTGAATTTATCACTGTGGAAAAAGTTTTTTTTTTTTTGTATTTTATAGTCATAAGTTAATTTTTAGTTACTGGTAAATGTTTTGAAATTGTATTGTGGCTATATCAGACTTATTAGGCTGTATTGGTTTATATATTTCTGTTTGTAGGTATACATTGCTCTGATTATTTAAGTCATGTAAGACTATTTTGGTTAGATAGCTATATTATAAAGCCAGGAATTCTATTTGGTTTTGACAATTGCTAGCTAAACGTTGTTAAATAAGCCATATGCCGAATTGGTTATTGCTACTGGCAAATTATAATTGTTATATCTAGTTTTTTCTTTCGTGATTCGGATGGGGCATGAGATTTTGGCCGGCTTCTCTGGTTCGCTCCTATAGTCGGGTTTTCTTTGTTCTCTTGGTATCTTTATGTGAAATGCAAGAATGTAAGTTTAGATGCCGGCCCATTTTTGGTGAACAACCTCGGTTGTCCTTGCTGATTGGTGGATACATTCTTCCACCAATAAAAAAATGCTGTCCAAAGTTCTGAACTATGAAAAAAGCTTAGATGCCTCCTTTTTTGATAAGGAGAGCAGTAAGGCGTGGAGTATTTGATTGGGGGAGTAGATTAGGGGGTTGTTAGGGGTTGCATGCTCTGTCTAAGTCACGGGGAGGGGGTTTGTGTTCAGTGTCCCTTTAATTCCTAATAATATGGTACCATATCCAGGATACAGACAATTTAATTGAATATTAATTAATCTAAATATTTCTATACCTTGCTTTATATTATAATTTTAATATGGTAAAAATCAATTAATATGTATCTGGTCATAATCAATATTCTATTTACTGCATAAATATAATCACTGTGTTTATTAAAAAAAAATAATAATAATAATAACCTGTTCAGAAATTAGGAAATATTTTATTTGGGATTAAATATTAATATTTGATAATAATTGTATTGTCATTAATTGCTAGATATCTCAATAGTATTATTTTGGAGTGCGCTACTGAGACTATATAACAATTTTCTGGGGTGCACTGCTAAGATTCTACTATATGAATTGGAGGTATTGCTGACAAAAAAAATATTATTGTAATTAATTATTGATATTTATAATCCATAAATAATCTCATTAGGAGGGCACTCCTAAATTGTACTAATATTTATTGAATACACCTCCAAGATATTGTAATGAACAAAATATCTAATGGAGGGGAGAGAACGCCAAACTTTTGTGTTGGTATTTATTATTATTATTAATTAAAGAAAATCAGTCGGGAGAAGGGAAGGTTATAAATTAATGGGATTATAGGGAAGGGAAAACTAAAGATTAAATTCCTTAGTACAGTGTACTGACAGAATACTAAAGGAACAGCTTAAGGAGGTTACTTTGTTAGCAAAGGGAAGTAAGGGGTGGATTGTTGTTTTAAGCATTGTTTAGAAGCTATGTAAACTAGATAAGCCAGGTTTACAGTTTCAGATGGTCATGCTTCTCCTGGATTGATTAATTAGGATGCGTGATGTCCTAGGAGGAGGGGTTGCATAGGGGATATAAGCTGATAAACACCATGCAATGGCAGAAAAATAATTTTGTCTTTACGATAAGAGGTGTGATAGAGGGAATTCCTGTAAATATAGGCATGTGTGTAGATATTGTAACGGAAGTCACTCTGGTGTGGATTGTTAAAGGGGCAATGTGAATAGGCCCAGGTATTCCTTTCAAGGGCAGGGTAATACCAGCAGTGGAGTTGGATTGGGGGTTGGCCAAAACACAGCTGAAGATAGATAGGTTGTTACAGGAACTACAGGCATATGAGAACATAGAGGATAGAAAATTTCTAGAGCATAGTTTGTCTGAGGGTTTTGTGGTACCATTTTGCTGCAAGACAAATTGGACAAGGAGGTAAAATTAGGGAGGATGGCAGGCACATTTAAAGAAAAAACAATTGAGGATTTAGTATTGTATACCGTAGACGTAGTCCCAAAGAAGGAGTAGGGCAAGTACAGGATGATCCAACACCTATCTTACCCTAGGGGAGGGGCAGTAAATGACAGGGCAGTGCATATGGTGCGGGCTTTGGGTAAGGGATCTTTGTTATAAAAAATTGACATAGATTCAGCATTTAATTCGTTGCCCCTTAACCCAGAGAGTTTTAAATTAAGGGGTTGCAAGTTTTAATGGCAACTATTATGTTGATAAAAGTTTACCCATAGGGTGTTCAATTTCGTTTAGTTCTTTTTTGCATTGGTTAAGCATTAAGAAGTCTGGTATGGACAATGTTGTTCACTATTTAGATGATTTTTTTTGTGGATGGGCTTAGCGGGAGCTAACGATTGCGAAAGGTTAAATGTGAATTAGTTGGGAATGTTGGAAAATTTTGGGAGTACCGGTAGCTATGGAGAAGATAGAGGGGCCTTGTACCAAGCTAGTCTTGCTAGGTATAGTCATAGATTCCGTGAAGGGCGAATGCCAGTTACCAGAGGAGAAGGGGAAAAAGGCCAGGGATCTGATAAGTGAAATTGTAGGGAGTAGAAAAATATCGCTCAGGGAAATGGAGAAAGTCCTAGGAATTTTGAACTTTGCGTGTAAGGTTATACCAGTGGGCAGAGTATTTAAGAGAAGATTGGACTTGAGTACCTGTGGAATAAAGAAGCCAGAACATAAAATCAGAATAACCAAATAATTGAAGGAAGATCTCAAAGTGTGGGATTCATTCTTGATCCAGTTTAATGGGGTGTGGATTTGGGAGAAGGAAATTCTAGTGGAGGAACTTGAGTTTTTTATGGAAAGGGGGAAAGTGGTGCGCAGGAGAGTGACCAGAAAGATGGAAGGAAATGGATTGGGTTAAGAACTTGGAACTGCTGGAGCTATTCCCCATAGTGGTAGCAATAGAATTATGGGGCGAGGAGTTAGCAAATAGAAAATTAATCTGTCGGTCGGACAACAGGGGAGTGGTAGAGGTCATCAACCTTCTATCAGCATCATCGCTACCAGTAATTAGGTACCTAAGGTATTTGGTGCTAAAATGTTTAAAGCATAACATCTGTATAAGGGCCAAACATATTCCGGGTTTCAGAAATGTAGTGGCGGACACGCTATCCCGTTTTAAATGGGAGAAGTTTAGGGTTTAGCCCCCAATGCCAGACAGGAAGGTGAATGTTGCCCTGTACTTCTTTGGCAGATTGGCAACGGATAGATGGAATCAAGGAACTATTCGAAGGCCCTGGCACCAAGTAAATGGGCGGTTTACAGAAAATATTGGGGACTATGGTGCAAGCATAGGAAGGGGACACGAGAAGGGGAAGAAGGAAGATTCCTAGAAAGGTTGATGGAGCTAAGGAGAGAAGGGGTTAAAATAGAGCGGTTAGGATCAGTGCTAGCGGGGATAGCATATTGCACGCAGCTATATGGTGGAATAGATTGGACTAAGAAGTTCATAGTGAAAAAGATTGTGAGGGCATGGGGGAGAGATGAGGAGAAGGTAACAGATAAGAGGGAACCAATAACAGAAGATAGATTGGAAAGAATGGTAGGGGTATTGTCAGTGGTTTGCGCAAGCACAGACGAGGCGATAATCTTCAGGACAGTATTCATAGGGGCTTTCCACAGAGCAATGAGGATAGGGGAGCTGCTGCCAAAAAACAGGAAGGTAGGAAAAGGGGGAGTAGAAACAGGGGACGTGAGATGCGGGGAGGAAGCAGTGCTGGTATTTGTAAGACGGCCACGACAGATACAGAAGGAAAAGGGGCATGGTTGAATATTGTAGGGACAGGAGGGGCACTGTGCCCGGTGGCCTGTGTGAAAAGTTATCTAGCAACTCAAAGAGGCAAAGGGCGAACATTCCTACGGCATGCGGGTGGGTCAGAGGTAACAATCTTTCAATTCAAGAGCGTACTGCAGAGGGTGGTGAGGATGCCAGGGTGGGGGAGTGCATACTTTGCGCCACTCTCCTTTAGAATAGGTGCGGCAACCGCTGCAGCAAGCAGAGGCTGTTCAGAGGAACAGATCAAAAAACTGGGGAGATGGAAATCGGCAGCCTATAAGTCATACATTAGGATACGAGAAAGTAAGGCAGGAGGGATATAGATAAGATGGTATTATTATTGCTGTGTTGGTTTGGTGTGCGGCGAGGTTTGGAAAAGCGCAGATGAATAGTTACTAACGTGTGAAATTTGTTTTATTACAGGCAAAACATTAAGAGGCTGGATAGTGGGGCATTCCTACGCTTATTGGGCGCAGGCTAGGGCAGCAGCATCAGGGCAAGGGGTACACATAGGTTTTTTGCATAAGGAATCTAGCATCAGATGGATAGGCAAAAGAGGGATTAGGTGGGATGAGTTAGTGCCAACAGTACAGCAGGCAAGGTTAAGATGGGGATGTCCTGATGCCCTGATTATACACCTCGGGGAAAACAATATAGGAGCATACCCGCTCAGAGAGCTGGAAGAGAAAGTGGCAGAAGGAATGAGATGGTTAAAGGTAGCATGGCCATCAGTGTTGGTGATATGGTCCAACATAGTGTCAAGATTGTACTGGAGGAACTAGTATACGAGTAAGACGGGATACAGATCAAGGAGGAAGGTGAATCAGGTAGCAGCGAAGGTAATGAGGGAGATAGGGGGCAGAGTGATGGAGCACCCACTGATAGTGGCAAAAAAAAGAGGAGCTATTCAGGCGAGATGGTGTGCACTTGACGGATGAAGGGAATGACCGGATGCTGGCGGACATCAAAGGGATGTGCCAGGAGTTGGTAAAGGTAAGGAAAGGTCACAGAGGAGGAAAGGTGTTGGCCGAAAGAGAGGGGCCCTTTTGGTGGCGGTGAAGTTTGGGTCCGGCACGTGGGCGGGGCAGAATGGGGGGTGGGAGGATCCCACGGCATACTCAGCCCTGAGGGGTGATCCGGTGGTCTATCTAGGGGGAGGGCTATGCCGTGGGTTCTCCCTTCTCCAATTGCTCTGCCAGGGGGTGGTGGTGGTGGTCCACCCCCCTAGGCGTGGTTCCCAAAATTCTGTTTTTTAATGCAGTGGCATTGTTTGGTGTTTAAAGTTTATTTATGGCTGAATTTTGCAATACAAAGCTTAAAGGCGGCAAAATTCAATAAATAATAAATCGCGACCTTTCCACATTTCGCCATAAGTCCTGTGTCTGTGTGTTTATTTTAGATAAGGTTTAGATAAGTTGAAGTGGGGAATAAGGGTGAAGGGGTTATCTGTGTAATGGGCAAAGGAATGCAGCCTCCTGACCTTAAACTAGTGTATGGAACGTATGTGAGGGGAACGTCATAAGGGAGGGGCTGCTGGGGGCGAACAATAGGAGATTTAGGTGTGCCAGGTGGGGGTTGTAGCAAAGATAAGAGGAAAAGACTGCTGGAGCCAAAAGAACAGGCATTGGTCAAGAGAATGGATAGGGAAGGGGCATAGAAAGAGGGGATATAAGGAAGGGGACTGCAAGGAGTAGTCACTAACCTTTTTTCTTTGTTTCCCACCCTCCCACCCTAGAAGCAGCAGAACACGATGCAATAATCGGAGAGGTCACGTGAAGAGAACAGTAGCTGCACGGCTAAGGGCAGGACATTGACTAATTGGTTGAGTCGCAGTAAGGCCGCCCGTGCTCCTCAATCAGGGGAAGAATACAGCGCAACCGAAGGGCAGCAGGTGACCTGGTGGTCTACGCTGGCTGGAGGATAAAAATCGGCAGCTGTTTTTGTAATTAGGTGATACAATCACAACAAGCGGTAAAGTTTGGGTCCGGCACGTGGGCGGGGCAGAATGGGGGGTGGGAGGATCCCGCGGCATACTCAGCCCTGAGGGGTGATCCGGTGGTCTATCTAGGGGGAGGGCTATGCCGTGGGTTCTCCCTTCTCCAACTGCCCTGCCAGGGGGTGGTGGTGGTGGTCCACCCCCCTAGGCGTGGTTCCCAAAATTCTGGTTTTTAATGCAGTGGCATTGTTTGGTGTTTAAAGTTTATTTATGGCTGAATTTTGCAATACAAAGCTTAAAGGTGGCAAAATTCAATAAATAATAAATCGTGATCTTTCCACATTTCACCATAAGTCCTGTGTCTGTGTGTTTATTTTAGATAAGGTTTAGATAAGTTGAAGTGGGGAATAAGGGTGAAGGGGTTATCTGTGTAATGGGCAAAGGAATGCAGCCTTCCGACCTTATGTATACTGATTAGTATTGGTTTTTATTGTAGTGCATCAGGTTAAGAAGTCTCCCCCCATACTCTCCAGTTGGTGTACTTAACATAGTATATAATATAGAGTCTATGCACCGCATATATGAGACGGCTAAAGCCTCATCTCATTTATAAATGTAGTATGATTGCTTGTTTATACTATATTATTTCTTTCCGTACAATGTGTTGGCCAGTTGACAAATGTTCCTCAGTTGGTTACTGTGAATATTGATTATGTGCATTCACATAGCAGTCTATGAGAGATCGTGATCTCACTTATATTAACTGAATGATACTGTGTTTGTTCACACACCCCCCCGTCAGTTTGTAACCACAGCGTTCTGTAACCGCTGATATTTATTCAGCGTCCTGGGTCAGTTAAACTGGAGTGCCGTGGAGGTTCAACAATTACCTCTAATGGCTTTTCAGTGGGTTAATATTGTTAATCATTCTGCGCATTCACACAACAAATTATAGAGGATCAAGATTGATTGAATATAACTTTGTTATTTGAATACCCTCCCGCCAGGTTATACATTCAATGTTTTGTGACCGCTGATATCAATTCAGCGTTATAAGGCGATTAATCTAGAGTGCCCAAGTGGCTAAACAACACTCCCGCCAGGTTACACACTCAGCGTAATGTAACTGCTGATCTATATTCAGCGTTCTAAGTCAGTAAGCTAAGAGTGCCATAGTGGCTCAACGACTGCCCCCATAGGTTGAATTACACTAAGTTTTAATATTTGTAATTGTATTATACTATTGGTTTAACTCAACAATATCTTAACAGAGTATTTTAAAAGAGCGTCTAGACTGCTAAGTCCCTAATACCACCTACACTTACGTAATGTCTAAACTACACTGCCCTGGAACACCCCAGCTAACTCCCACATACTGCCTACTGTCAGAAAAATAACTCACTATAATAAACTGTACTTAATAATAAATCTCCCCCATTATAACTATGAAGCTATGTTGCTAAAGTTATAATCAATGTTTAAATAATCACAGAGATGCGCTAAATCTCTGGTGGCAGACAAAACATTGCTAGCCTTGCTGGGTTCATGGAACTTAATGTCACGTCTATGATTAAGACTTTTTTCAGCCAAAACATATAAGACGAATCCTACCGTTTATGTGTGTTTTTAACATGTGCAAATAAAAGCTAAATTTTATTGGAGAAGTGCCGGCCATTCACATTTTTCTTTGAGAATCTACCTCATCAGCCAAACACCTTCATAGAAAATCATTGGATTATACAGTTCAAAGCATTGGTGTTCCAGCGGTTACGTGGTGGGGGGCTGATCCGGAACTGGACTATCGTGATCCTTCAATCGAATGCTGCAGTTGAGCAGTAATCACGGCGAGTGACTTCAGTCAGTAAGAGGTTTGGCACTGGGAAGCCGAACTGAAGCATCAGATTGCTGTTCCAGTGATGGAGCCGAGCGTCTCCTATGTGTACAAAGTTGCGCAAGAATACCAATAAATATATAAATTTACAATAATTAATACCCCTATATGGAGAGATTGAATAAAATGTAGTTAATAGAATAATAATGGAATGAAATAATATCAGAGGGAGAGGTTAGTGCAGTTCAAATAAATGACGTAGTGCTGCCCCAATATGATTAAAAAATGGGGACACACCAAAATCTGTGGTTGTAACACAATAGTTTAGTGCAATTCAAATAAATGACGTAGTGCTGCCCCAATATGATTAAAAAATGGGGACACACCAAAATCCGTGGTTGTAACACAGTAGGATATATTTGAATGAAGGTACTCATAAAATAAATTCACCAATGGGAGCCTGAATGAGTGGTTTCTTAGGAATGAGATTTCAGCAGGGCAGCTCCTCTTATAAGGGGATCCGGAATCCTTGGAATAAATACTAAAAAAGAAGAAAAAGAGCGCACCTCGGACTCAAATAAAAAGTACAATTTAATTGGTTAAAAAGCCCCTAAAAGGCAGACACTCACAAGATAATGGTTAAAATACAGCACATCAACAACTTGAAGACAGTTCAAGAAATACTGTCTGGGGTCCCAGCAGCAGCAGACGAGTCTACTCCACAGTTATCCTCGACTTGGAAAGCTTGAGTGTCCAGGGTGTCTGAAAGTGGCCAACACTGTGGTCCGCGATAGATGTTCAGCCAAACAAATAATCATTCAAAGGAACCTGCCCGACTGGATGCCCATGACAGCAAGTACCGAAGTTAGGAAGGGTCAGAAAACCTCAACACGTTTCACTCCTTCACGGTGGAGCTTTTTTAAAAGGGTAATGTGGAAAGAGGCAATTAGTCCAGCTATATATATACACCTCGTTCCCGGTTATAGACATTGTTAATTGGCCATCTCGTATTGAATATTTCTTATGCATGTGGCCAACAAATACAGTAGTAATTTTGACACAATGTATTGTACACAGTTGGTTCATTCACTGTATGATACAAATTAAGAACAAATATTCCATATTTAATATAGGGATACATTATAACATATGGTTAAATAAGAAGAAGGTATCTATTGGATACATCCCTAAGGACTAAAATGCAATTGCATATTTATAAGTACAGTTAAGAATAATTAATCATTAAAAAACATTCTGATAGAAAGTTAAAAATATAATAGCAAACATATATATATGATATTAGAGCATATATCTGCATTATTCCAAAAAGGAAATATTTAAAACCTACTAAATATACAAATCCATCATTTTAATATATGAGGCAAAGATATGAACCAAACTCTATCTCTATGCTAGGAGATGGTGATAAAAGTAGAAGGTATATTGGAGAGTGTAGAGAACCTAAAACCTAAAGTTAGGCTGGAGGCTCCAGGTATGAACCCATGACATAACGAATACCCGTTTTACAGCTCAAGAGCAGGAACACAGCCCTCATCACCACCCATAATAATAAGACTTATACTGTGAATTGCTATCTGGTAGCTTGAGCTTGGTTCATAGTTTTTGTGCATAACTCCTGAAACTCAGCGCTAGACTGGAATTGAGCCCCGGTCTGCTGTCTCTAAAAAAGGGTGCCGATCGAGCACTCCTTGTTTGGGGGTGTACCTTCTAGGAAGAATGGGGGACACTTCACTTCTGGTTCCCCA
The DNA here is from genome assembly GCF_027579735.1 of Bombina bombina. Taxonomy (NCBI): domain Eukaryota; kingdom Metazoa; phylum Chordata; class Amphibia; order Anura; family Bombinatoridae; genus Bombina; species Bombina bombina. The sequence goes on from NW_026513108.1 coordinate 121,316, forward strand.
TTCCTCCCAGAAGATAGCACCCACAAACAAGTGGTATCCCTAGGTGCCTCATCAAATGACCAACAACATACTAAAAGGGTGACTTGATCCCCTGGACCCTACTCGATCAGCACCCCTTTCAAGAAGTGTTGTTGAGTTCTAGAAGCATGCTGAGGTTTTGTCGGCCCTCCGGCGTTTACCACATCTCCTTGACAAAACATACATTGTCATATACTATGGATATTATTTAAAGTATTGTAGATATCTTAAAATGGATTTAATGGTTGCTTCCTATTATTTCACACATAAATATATTTTTGAAAATGTATGTTTAATTAATAGAAAGCATCATTAAATACCTTTTACTCTATAGATGCATACATTGCATTAAACAATATGCAATATGCATTGTACATGACTATGCATACCATTTAAACATTGACCCCTAAACAGTCATAGCTTAAACTAACTGTAAAAGCTAAGGCCCTATACATATTCAATAATTAAAATCATGGATTGTTATGTAGAATGCATATTGTTTAAATATTTGCATATAAATTAAATAAAATTAATTTAGCTTGTTGTGTTTTTTATTTGTAATTAAAGACAGTATAATTAACATAGTTCTACATAACTGCATGTCTGTTATGTAAAAATATAATTTAATGCTGCTGACTACTATAACATATATATATATATATATATATATATATATATATATATATATATATATATATATATATATATATATATATATATATAAAGATTAAGGGGAGTAGGCTGTTTTTATATATAAGAAAGTTCTGGGCCCTTAATTTAGGCGCAGCTGAACCTGTTTAAAGGATTGAAAATGCAGACCCTTAAATTATATATTATGAGACTTAAAAAAGAAGAAGATTGTAGAGACCAAATAAGTAACTACACAAAAGACAGGGATATCAGCATTTTCATTTTAATTGGTTAAAATAACCTTAACATACATCCCTATCAGGGAAAATACAAGACGGTGCAGCACAGTTCCTGCAAGCCTATACCAGACAGAGATCCTGATACTGGCTTTTACATGGGAACCACATACAAAGAATGCACAGAGAGCTAGGGTCACACAGTCCTAGGACATCAAATTCGCAACATTCACACATTCAGTCAAAAAATGCTTAAATCCACAAACAACACCTCTAACAGAGGATGGCAGTGCAACCCTGCACTAATCAGCCAACATGTTAATCATTGAGGATCTATGTTTGCTAGAGAGTGAACACAACTGTAATAGAATAGTTCAAGATTTATAATGTGAACATATATGCATAGGGTGTTAAATGCATAAGTAAATTATGACTGAAAAAATGGTAATTGAAACCTAGTAGGAAACCAAGCAACACCAATTTCAGAGGGCACCCCTAACATTTAGGAAGGATATGGTGTCATGAAAGATAACCGTTTAGGATCTATGCTTGGTCTTCCTAATATCAAGGTGACTATCTTACCAAATTTATTTGACAAATACAATCAAGTGTCAAAATTATAGCAAGGAAACATAAAGGCAAATAATATATACATATGTCGTTATACACATATTAGAACATATGTCAAGCAATAGAATGTGTATCCTCCGAACTTGTAGTATGATTATTGCACACTGTCCAGAGTACAAGTATTGCTTAAGCCTGATACACCAAGCGCCATGTAAATTACTCTCTCAGAGGGGTAAAATTCCTTCCCTCTATTGCGATGTAGACCTGATAATTTTTAAGGTCATCCTCTTGAGCAAAAGGGCAGCAAATATGTATCCAAACTGCTTGGTTATGCTTGTGAGCTGTCAGGTTTAGTTACCAAATGTTTCCATTCTGTTGCGAACTTTGTTTGTTCCCGGCTGAGTGGCCCGCTCCGTGCACGTCACTGCCGACGCGCGTTTCACCCCCATGTGACCACTGCGTCAAGGGGTTTCCTCAGGGCAAACGAATAATAGGGATGTATGTTAAGGTTATTTTAACCAATTAAAATGAAAATGCTGATATCCCTGTCTTTTGTGTAGTTACTTATTTGGTCTCTACAATCTTCTTCTTTTTTAAGTCTCTTAATATATATATATATCATATATATCTATGTTATTAATAATAAACACTGCAAACTAACATAAATAAATAAATAAATACATTTTAATGTATATGCAATACTTAAAGCATTATGCAATATACAGCATAACAGCATAACAATATCAATGCAAGACCTGACTACATTATATTTACATGTATAATTTATTTATATACGCCTAGATTTAGAGTTTTGCGTTAGAAGGGGTGCGTTAGCTACGCGTGGTTTATTTCTAATGCACGGAGTTTTTTACGCTGGTATTTAGAGTTTATAAACAACCTTCTAACGCTACTCCTAACGCGTAGATTTCATACGCGGAATCACGCCCGCGTTAGACAGTCTCCCATAGAGATCAATGGCAAATCAAACAAACACGCTTTTTTCACCTAACACTCGATCTCGCACGAAATACGCACTGCTCTGTTATATGACGTATACCACATAATGCACAACAATAACACACTGCAAATGTCAGAACAACAATCACAAAACAAAGCACACATGCATTACACATTCACAAGCGGGGAAAATAAATAAATAAATAAAGGGAATACGCATATACTTTACGATACGGAAAATAACAAAAATGAAAAATAAATGCACACTCATACACAAGCAAAATACTCGCATTCAACATTACGAAATATGAGGACAAACATACATATACAACACTTCACAAATACGACACCATCGCAAATTAACATTAACACATAATACTATGGGACAATGTTATAGAAAACGAGCACTATGACATCATCGCATTCTACACATTCCAGAAATACTAACTCTAAATGAGCATGCGCAAATTCACACAACTAATACACATTGCACGCATACTAATTACTAACAAAGCACACCTGGACACAATTTACAAGGCAAACCGGTACATCATTAAACATTTACACAGGGTATATAAGCACGCCACAAGCGTGGCTTCTTTGACTGTGTTGCTGGTGGGTTTTTGGAGATTGGAGATTTGAGATTTAGTGAGTTATTGTGAGAGTTAGTGCGAGTTAGTGTTAGTGTGAGAGAGTCAGTTATTGTTATCGTGAGTGAGTTAGTGGGAGCGTGAGTTAGTGGTAGTGGGAGTTAGTGGTAGAGTGAGTTAGTGGTAGTGTGAGTTAGTGGTAGTGTGAGTTAGTGGTAGCGTGAGTTAGTGGTAGCATGAGTTAGTGGGAGCGTGAGTTAGTGGTATTGTGAGTTAGTGGGAGCGTGAGTTAGTGGTATTGTGAGTTAGTGGGAGCGTGAGTTAGTAAGAGAGCGTTAGTGAGCGACAGTTGGTTTGGGTGAGTGTGCGAGTGCTTTTTCTGTATACTTAACACATTGACACGCAAACACATTCAATACATACATACAGTTATCAATAACACTACATACACTCCATACCACATACCCTCTCATACTACATTCCATACCCCATTCCCTGTAGTCCCATTCCCTTTCATCCCATTTCCTCTATTCCCATACCCCATTCCCTCTAATCCTATCCCCATCCCCTAGTTACATTTAGTTTACATATCCTCCTTTTAGTCTTCTTATACATTTTGGTTGGTTAAATACTCATTACCCTCTTTTATTTATATCCCTTTCACACTTTCAGCACTTTTTTGGTCTTTTTATTTCTTTATTTTGACCCCCTTTCATTTGGGCACAGTCACTTTTTGTTGGAGTAGTTAGGGCTTAGTTTAGGGAAGAGATGGAAGAGGAGGGCAGGCAGGAGATTAGTCAGGGGAGAGGTAGAGGGGGAGGAGAGGGAGAGGGGGGGAGAGGAACAGGACAGGAAGGGGGGCAGGAAGCGGGGGTGGAAGCGGTGGGTAGACACAGCCACTTTGTTCAAGATGAACAAGTGGCTGGGCCCAGTGGCGGACAGAGTAGGGCTTCACAGTCTGGGAAACAGAGGGCACCATCACAGGGGAAGGCCAAGGCGACTAGGGAGGCGAGGTTTACTATGGATGAGAAGGAGGTCCTCATAGAAGCCTATATGGGCAGGTATAAGAGGCTGCAGGCTCAGAAGACCACCCCGAGTGACAAGAGGAAGCTCTGGCGGGAGATAAGGGATGCAGTTAATGCAGTGTGGGGCCGTAACAGAGATATGGACTCTATTAAACATCATTACCGGGACTACAAGATGGAGCTGAAAAAGAAAATAACCAGGGAGTACCAACATGCCACAGGGACCAGTGGCGGGCCTGCACTGATTGTTGAGTACTCCCGATGGGAGGAAATGTTACGTCCCAGCATCTCCGAGGTGGCCATAGTCGGGATCGGAGGAATCGATACCGGGAACCTGCCACTCTCATCTGACGGTAAGCTCATTTAAGAATCTATTAACATCCGAATGTATTTAAGGATAAGATTAATGCTATTATGCTGTTTAACACATTATTACGTAAACGCATTCACAATTACTTTGCGATTACATTAGTATCTAGGCTATAGGTTAGGTGTGCATTTAAACAGACTGAAAACAAACTCAAAAACATTCAGATTGACCAGAGAGATATCACAAACACGGTTTGGAAAATGCGGAAATCGTATTGATTGTTAGATTTCAAAGTGGATTAATGAGGCTGCATTTGTAATTCTATTGTAAGCAAAAGCATTTACATCTTTATTTGGAAATATGCTAATATATACATTTCTTTCTTTTTGCAATATACAGAGTCTGGGGAGGAGACAGCACACCAACTACAGGCTCCTCCTTTTCCCCGGTATGAGAGTGGTGGGGATGAATCGCCACCTCGGAGAGAAGAGCCCCCCCCCTGCACAAGAAGCAGAGGCTCCCCCTGAAGCAGAGGCCCCCACTGAAGCAGAGGAAGAGGCCCCCACTGAAGCAGATGAAGAGGCCCCTGAAGCAGATGAAGAGGCCCCTGAAGCAGAGGAAGAGGCCCCTCAAGCACCAGCAGGCCGCCGTGCACCAGCAGGCCACCGTGCACCAGCAGGCCGCCATGCACAACAGGAGGAGATAGCGGAGGTGCGTGTGTTAGTTGACTACATTGAACAGATGCGTACCTCCCGGATGGAAAATATCCAAGGGAGAACTCGGATTATCAAAGAACTTTGCGGCATTAGAGAAGGACAAACACAAATTATAGAGATCCTTACAAGAATCGAACAAGGACAAAACCGGAGTTTACAGATACAAGAAGCTATGTTCAATTTCTTCCGGGAGGTGCATGCTGGGCCATCTACTGCTGGGCCATCTGCTGCTGGGCCATCTGCTGCTGGGCCATCTCCTCCTGGGCCATCTCCTCCTGGGCCATTTCCTCCTGGGCCATCTCCTCCTGGGCCATCTCCTCTATCTCCTTACCTTGGTCATCCCAGTACTCCTCCTTCCACTCTTCCCACAACGTCTCCGATGAGAACTCGTCAGAGGGGGCAGTTGCCCCCCCCAGAGCCTCAGCCTCGTGGGAAGAGGAGAAGGAAGAGGAAGTAAGTATTTTTTTATATGTTTATTTCATATTTATTTAATGTGTAATGGATAGGTATGTGATGATGTGGTTTTCATACACTTGTGGACCACACTCTGTATATAATCTGCTTCTATGGGACCGGGTCCATGGAGGCAGATTGTTTGCAGAGTGTGGTTTATAAGTGTGTGGACACCACATCATCATATACCTATCCTTGTTCATGATATTGATTGGTTTCTGTGATGTGATGTCAAAACTGTTTCCCTAATCTCAAACAAAATGACCATTACAATTATCCATGATGGCATATTACTGTTTGAATGACAATAACACAGCTTAAAGGGACAGTCAGAACATTATTGTTTACAAAGAAAACACTGTATTACGCATTACCAAGTTTGAAACAAAAACATGGAGAAATACGTGTGACTTATGTGCTTACCCTTGTATCTATGCCTACGAAAAATGACCACTTATTTGTTGTTCTGACATAACAACATTTTAGACAATCAATGATCAATCCAGGGTAAATATGCTGTATGAGCTCAAGGTTTTCTATATCAAAATGCTATCAAAATGCCCTCTAGTGGTCAAAATGCATTCTGATTATATGCACTCTTCAAGCTCTAAGAAATGAGCACACGAACCTCATAGGTTTAGCTAGCAAATAAGAATAACCAGAGCAAATGATTAATTGGTGAGAAACGTTTGATATAATTTTTATTTTAAAAATTGCTTTTTTAATAATGCAAATCATTATTTGTTTTCTAGACTGTCCCTTTAAAAAATTACATATGCTAACATATACTAATATTTGGTGATTGTTGGTATATCTACATGTACTTGTTCAAACAATAAATATTGGAATCAGATTTCTATTGACGTGTTAAATAAAGTCTATTTTCTTAAAGAGACATTATTGTGTTTGAATTATTTAGAAAGACATTTGTTTTAACAAGGAATATGGTTTAAAGTCCTTTTATGAGTGAGTGAATAAACAAATATATGCTCACAATAATATATTTGGAGATTAACCAATGTGGAACTCATACACAATACAACAATCAACATTTGCATTAAAGGGACAGTATACAATCTTTTTAAGAGAACTGCATGTAATAGACACTACGAGAAACCACAAGATTACCATATACTGATATCAAAATCAATATGAAAAAGCTTTAAACACTTTCAAAGAAAATCGGTTTATCTATATTGAAAAGATAGCTGTAAAGCCCATTCCAAGTGTAAAACAAGACAATACCCCTTCATTAGCATATGAAAAGACCCTTTACACAAACAGGAGCAAGCTGGAGAAGGTAGCTGATGGTACTCACATCAAACTTTGAGGCTTGGCGAGGAGTCAGAAAATTACATAAATGTTATTTGAACATAAGCAAAAGTAGACATGTATTTGGTAAAAAATGGACTATATAACTAGAGATAAAAAAACATATTTGGTTTTTAATGTGAGTGTATAATGACCCTTTAATAAAATATACAACGAAATAACATCTAGAAGAAGTCGGCATCTCATATATTTAGCATATGATAAAGATAAATGCATATTGATTACTTGATTCTAATACAATAGCGCATATTTATGAATTCGATATGTTGAAAATTAAACACAACACAGTCATTTTTCATAAAAAGGAACATATTGTTGACAAACATATTAAACAAGATGGACTATATTTAGGGATTTGCACTTGCCTCGAAATATCTTATGCATGAAAACATTTTGCTTTCGTTCGTTTATTCAACCAGACATCCATCCAAAGAGAATGTTGTGTTCTTTATCAGCTATGGATCAACAATGTTACATGATTCACACAATCCATACTCGCCATGGTTTTAAACTTGTCTTCTCATTCACAAACGTGGGTTACGTGCAAAATCAAATATTGCGGGACTACGTAATCCAATCAGACGGTTTTTACACCTTTGCATGTGACGTCTTAATTAACATGACGCATCCTTGATCGTGTAAAAACGCCATCCAATAAAAGGCGCATCCTTGATCGCGTAAATACGCCATCCAATAAAAGGCGCATCCTTGATCGCGTAAATACGCCATCCAATAAAAGGCGCATCCTTGATCGCGTAAATACGCCATCCAATAAAAGGTGCATCCTTGATCGCGTAAATACGCTATCCAATAAAAGGCGCATCCTTGATCACGTAAAAACGTCAGCCAATACAAGGAATCATTGGACAGCCTGGCAGGTGACGTCTTAAGCAACATGGCACATCTGAGATCGATGAAAAACCTCAGCCAATACAAGGACTCAGTTGATAGCTTGGCATATCAATAAGAAACGTATTTATATTTTAGAAACTAGTATGTGTCTATATTGCTAGCTAGGAATGTCACGCTAGAAAACAAAATACTGTGATATATGAAATAGAATACATTATAGAAAATAAGGAGATATTTCATTAGAAGCAGAGGATTTTTAACTAAACTATTTAGCAAGCAGCATGTTTTAAATAGACATTAAAACAATATTTTAAGGTTACACGATTATGTACGATATTGCAATTTGAAATACATTGTAACAATAAATGAAAATCTTTGGATTATTGTGTTTCATGTCCCTTTAACTGAGAATTAATACTAGGAGATACATTAGGAAAATAGGGATGTGTTAGATATTATATGTTAAAGGGACAGTCAACCCTAGAAAATTTGTTGTTTAAAATATAGCTAATCCCTTTATTACACATTACTCATTTTTGAACAACAAACACAGTTATATATTAATATACTTTTTACTTCTGTTATTATCTTGTATCTAAGCTTCTGCTGACTGCCCCATTATTTCTGTTCTTTTGTCAGACATGTAGTTTAGCCAATCAATGCTCACTCCTAGGTCACTTTATGTGCATGAGCTCAATGTTATCTATATGAAACATGTGAACTAATGCCTTATAGTAGTCTAAATGTATTCACATTAGAGGCAGTCTTCAAGTTCGAAGAACTTAGCATATGAACCTCCTCGGTTTACCTTTCAAATAAGAATACCAAGAGAGCAAAATTGTGAATAAAAGTAAATTAGGAAGTTGGTTAAACTCGCATGCCCTATTTAAATCATGAATCATCTTTTTGGACTTGACTGTCCCTTTAACTATAGCTATGGTGTACATCTTTAACATTTAAAAGGTACACATGATAAATACATATGTCATTGATGTTTTCAGATATGTTTAGATTGTTTTTGAAAAACAATAATGACACATGTATTGATCAAACGTGTCACTTATTCAAGTTGAAATATGGTCAGCCTACCTAAAGCCATATATCGGAGGATAATTCATTATTAAAAATATTAATATAAAGATATTCATCATCTAAAATATGCGCATTACACACAGTGATTGATTTGGCTACACTACTACAATAAGATATAATTGAAATTGGAATACATGTGCTGTCAACATTACAATAAGATTTATTTTAAATAAGATTATATGTCCTTGTTCATGTAAAAAGGACAAAAACGCTTTAGAAATGGAGATCCATTCCTGAACAATTGTGGTCAGCATCACTTAAAGGGACATGAAATACCAAATAAAAAAAAAGGATCCACAGAGAGAATACTATTTCCATAAAAATAACACTTTACAGAGATTATCTCATTGTATCAATCCTGGGATCATTTGTTAAAGGTGCATCAATTCACACAGAGTTTACAAATGAACACATGGATGTGAAATTTAAAATATACATATATATATATATATATATATATATATATATGTATATACAAACATCAAGATATATATATACATATATAAAATCATTACTATGCTATGCTATAATCTTGCAAAGATAAAGCTTTACGAAAACTATATCAAGAAAATGAATCAAATTAAATTGGAGATGTAAATATTAAAGTCATTTACAATTTTATTACATATATGATTCCGGAAAGACCATTATTTGGTTTCAGGTCCCTTTAAGGATTAACCACATAAACTAGAGATTTCAATCAATGACATGAATAAAGAGGACAAAGAATCGTGGAATGACATGTATTTTATTAGTATGTCATAAAACATAAAACACTTTTTTATAAAAAAATGTTGAAAGATCATTAAAATTGGAGCCATTTGACAAGGTAAAAGAGTGCATCACAGTCCTTGGAGGGAGTTGACAAGGGCCAACAAAGGCCAGCACAGCCCCATTGGAGCCATTTGATAAGGTAAAAGAGTGCATCACAGTCCTTGGAGAGAGTTGGCAAGGGCCAGCACAGCCCCATTGGAGACATTTGACAAGGTAAAAGAGTGCATCACAGTCCTTGGAGAGAGTTGGCAAGGGTCAGCACAGCCCCATTGGAGACATTTGACAAGGTAAAAGAGTGCATCACAGTCCTTGGAGAGAGTTGGCAAGGGCCAGCACAGCCCCATTGGAGACATTTGACAAGGTAAAAGAGTGCATCACAGTCCTTGGAGAGAGTTGGCAAGGGCCAGCACAGCCCCATTGGAGCCATTTGACAAGGTAAAAGAGTGCATCACAGTCCTTGGAGAGAGTTGGCAAGGGCCAGCACAGCCCCATTGGAGCCATTTGACAAGGTAAAAGAGTGCATCACAGTCCTTGGTGGGAGTTGACAAGGGCCAACAAAGGCCAGCACAGCCCCATTTGAGCCATTTGACAAGGTAAAAGAGTGCATCACAGTCCTTGGAGGGAGTTGACAAGGGCCAACAAAGGCCAGCACAGCCCCATTGGAGCCACTTGACAAGGTAAAAGAGTGCATCACAGTCCTTGGAGAGAGTTGGCAAGGGCCAGCACAGCCCCATTGGAGCCATTTGACAAGGTAAAAGAGTGCATCACAGTCCTTGGAGAGAGTTGGCAAGGGCCAGCACAGCCCCATTGGAGCCATTTGACAAGGTAAAAGAGTGCATCACAGTCCTTGGAGAGAGTTGGCAAGGGCCAGCACAGCCCCATTGGAGCCATTTGACAAGGTAAAAGAGTGCATCACAGTCCTTGGAGAGAGTTGGCAAGGGCCAGCACAGCCACATTGGAGCCATTTGGCAAGGTAAAAGAGTGCAACAGGCACAACAATAAACAAAAAAGACCAAATGGCAACAATAACAAACAAATATGTAACATGTGGACGGAAGAATCTTAAGGTGACCTTGGAGCATCTCCAGATACTCCACTTACTGGGCATCACCTTCATTGTCCACTTCATGCTCTGCTCCAGATTCAGGCATTGACTGTAACCGCCTAATATGAGAGTCGAATGCTGAACCTGGAGCAGAGTATGAATGGTGTCATTTATCCTTCCCAGGAACATCGAGTTCCTCAGCACGGCCTGCTCTATACGCGAAAGAGTTTCGAGCATGAGCCATGCTGAGTCACAACCTAAAACAAATAAATAGAATAAAATTAATGTTAATTACACAACATAATATAAATTGAGCAAATATACATTTGAATTTTAAATACAAATCATTCTTACAATCAAATATTCAACATTTCTTCTCTTCACATTAAATATGTTCTTAATACATAAACCATTAAAGGTACAGTTTACTCCAAAATGTTATCCCCTGTAATATGTTGACACTGATCCACTTTTCCAGCTTGAGTCTATGAATATTTTGAACATTATTTCCATTGTCCATACATTGTAAATTTCAATAGTTTATTTATCCTGTGGTATCCACACCTATCCTTAAATCTTTTTGCCTTGAGTCCAACATGTGTAAACACAGCAAGCATAAGAAATTACACTCCCAGTGGTTTACAGAAGAGAGAATGTAAGAAAAATTTATATTTCTATTTTTCAATACAAGTAGTAGTGATTGTTATATGGAGTGATATGAAATTAAAGGGACACTGACCACAAATATTTTAATTTGTGATTCTGATAGACCATTAAAAATATTTTAAACATTTAATTCACTCCTATTATCAAATCTAATACATTCTCTTTGTATCTTTAATTTAAATGCAACAATGTCATTTTATATTCCGTAGCATTTTTTGTGATCAACCTTGGTTGTCCCTGCTTATTGGTGGATAAATTAATCCAACAATAAAACAGACCCCCCCCCCCACACTTCACAATATTTGAACAATTATATGCCTTTCAACATAAAAATAAAGAGACAAAGAGAGCTATTAAAAATTGATAAGAGGAGTAAATTATCAAGTTGATTAACATTGCATGCCCTATTTTAATTAAATTTAATGTTTTTTTTTGGTTCACTGTCACTTTAAATATGTTATAATGTTGATTTAGAATGATACTTACAGCTGTGCCTGGGAAGGACGATCTGACACCTCGAACAATGAAAGTTGGGATAGGGGGGAGGGATGGGATATTGGTGGCTAGGGCTTGGATGGGGCTGGCGAGGGCTGGGGTGCCGCTCTGGGGGAGCCCGTACAGCTGGGGATTCTTGGGAATGGTGAGTTGGGGACTGGGCAGGTTGGGGAACTGTACGGGCCAAAATACGGGGAGAGCGCCGAACGGGGACAATTCTGGGAGGGACAGGCCTGGAGGAATGGGAAGGGCCGGGAAGGTCTTCTACAGGGGGAGGGGCTTCTACAGGGGGGGCCTGGGCAGTGGCTTCTACAGGGGGAGGGGGAGGGGACTGGGCAGGGGTGGGAGAATGATGCCCAGAAGTGGAGTGTCCATCTGAAATATATAATAAAATATATATTAACATCTCATACATCATGATCTCAAAGAAAGGCATTTCAACATGATTAGGTTTTAGATATACTTAGAAGTGGTTTACAATTTATTAACAATGATGATATAAGGATATGGTATGCATATAGGCACTCAAATTAATAGCAAGGAGTGTCTGTCCCATAAGAAGATGATTATTGTGGTTTGTCATGGAATATGCAAGTGACATCATGATGTCATTAATTAAAAATCAGACATAAATGAAAACATAATACAAGCATATGTTCATGCTGCATGATATGGAAAGGGGGGCAGTAGTGGATTCTAAAAGAAAAGGAATAATCCTTTTTCAAGTGCCAAAGCTGTAGACTTTGAATTTCCTCATGAGAATGTTTACAAACAATAAGACATGTTGGATACATGTTAGATAGCTTTCACATACCATCAGACGCCATGGACGCCTCTTCCTCCTCCGTCCCACGTTACATCAATATCTGTAAAACATAACATGCTGTGTACACGTTAATATCAGATATTATAACATATGTTACTGTTGCTACAAGACACACATCAATGTTGCATTAAAGATATACTGATCCAAAGTTATGATTTACATCATTTTGATGGAGCATACAAATGACACTAGATTTGTTATTCTCAATGAGTAAGAATTTAATGTTAGTGTTTGGATTTCATATAAATTCACAAAATAAGAGTACATGCAACATTTGAGAGTTCTCATGTGTGTATCACTTCATGATTGTTTACACAATTTAAAAGAAAAACAAACATATGTTATCCATCTTCTGAACAACAAAGGTGTAGACTAAGAAGCTTTGAGATATTAATCTTTCAATATTTAAATAAATTAGAGATATAATCATAGTACTAAATTATATGTTTGATTCATATGTAATGCTTCATCAGAATCATGATCATATTATAGATTACAAATAAACCTTCAATGACATATGTACATCTATTATGATGTCAACTTATAACCACTTTACCTTTTGTCCATTCTTTGCTAAATGTCAGAATTTTCATTATGACATAAGTGACAGGGTATAAAAGGCCAGAGCTTAGTAAGGCAACAAAGAGTACCGAGGAGAACATGGAGAAGGAGCAGCCAAACACAGGGGATGAGAGAACTGAACAATCAGAAAGAGTCAGGCTTTCTTTTGATCGCTGCCAGCATCTCCAGGCCACCCAAAGAGAGCAACAGAGACGCTTAAGTTCCATGCAAAGGAGGAATCAGTTAAGGCAAAATTATATATTCTGGAAAATTGTGCACCCTCACAGGGTATGGCAATATTTATATACTCATTTTATAGGTTGAACTCAATAGATGTCTACCTTCTTTCAACCTCATTTACTATGTTATGTATTATAATGAGTCTTGTCATACCTGAGGACACATCACTTCCTGTTGCCATGTATGTCATACAACCTGCAGTTCAAGATAGGTATGACCCGGTCGATAATTTCCGCAGATGGGTTGGGGCCATAATGTGCCAGTCTTATTTTAACCGCCCGATCAAAGCTTGCTTCTGCGGGGGTTCTGTCTGCTATGCTGGGCCCATTGGTTCCTTCTGTTCCTGGTACTCTTTCCATCTTAGTCAGTATTGTAATAATCCCCCTCTTCCTGAGGTTACTGGCTTGTGTAGTTGCTCTTCTGGGCGATAAGGTTAATTCCGTCGCTTGCCACCAATGTTACGGTACCAACAGTGTACCAAGGGTTAGTACCAGGGAACAATGTCCTGCATAGGGAATCAGCAATTCACAACCCAGCCAGTTTCAGGTTTAAAACAGAATGTCATTTATTAAAGGCTAGATGCCTAGTATTTATACAGGTTTGACCCCAGATGGGGGGGGTTGAAAGACTCTTGTACATTTAGATAAAAAGGGGAAGACGCCCTTTTATGAAACAGTAGAATTACATTACTTAAATACTTTACTTAGGCAGATAACAACTTAAACACATTTGGCTTGTCTTATCACCTAGCGTCTGCTCTCTGAGGGTGATTAAACAATGGCCTGTTTATTACTTAAATGTAATTATAGCACACAATAGCTGAGGCCAGAAAACCTGTCTTTAGAAATTAGATTCTTAGCTAAACACAATTAACTCCTTCAGTCCTGACAGAAGGGTCTGTCACAATGACTTTAACATCAGCTGTGTGTTGCTTTTCATTTCTTAGACAAAATCTTATTTTCAATGCACTTGTTGGTTGGTTAAAAAGAGCTGAATATATTTACAAATACATTATATACTTCTGAGGGGTAATGAGACACTAATCTTATATTTATAATAATATCTATTTAAGAAATTTATACCAGTTCACCCACTCAGTACAGATAATAAATGATAAATCAATTTAAAGGGACATTTAAGGGATATTAAACAGTGTTCCTTTAGTAAAAACAAATATGTTAAATCAAAGTAAACATAAAAAGAAAAAGATTGTGTAAAAAAAAACCCCATCTAAAAACATCAAACAACTTGCTTGTTTTCTTGCTAAATTAACACCTAGAAATTCTCAGTGTAACCCCTGTCCTCAGTGTGATAAGAGTGAAGACTTTTTTAAAACTTAAGTCTTATTCTGCCAGTTCTGAGCATGAGCAAATCTGACTCCCTGTTTAGTCCATTCACTTAACCCCTTCACATTGTTAGGATGTTACATTCTGTCCTAACAGTGCTGGGCTTTAACACCAATGGACGGCATGGAACATCCTACCTCATAAGGCGTCCTGCATAGTGATGTCGCGAATAGTTCGCCGGCGAACTCAGCATGTTCCGTTCGCCGCGGCGGGCGAACATATACGATGTTCAATCCGCCCCCTATTCGTCATCATTGAGTAAACTTTGACCCTGTACCTCACAGTCAGCAGACACATTACAGCCAATCAGAGGCAGACACTCCCTCCCAGACCCTCCCACCTCCTGGACAGCATCCATTTTAGATTAATTTGGAAGCTGGATTCTTAGTGAGAGGAGGGACAGTGTAGCTGCTGCTGATTTAACAGGGAAATGGATAGCTAGGCTAGAGTATTCAGTGTCCACTACAGTCCTGAAGGACTCATCTGATCTCTGCTGTAAGGACAGCACCCCAAAAAGCCCTTTCTAGGGCTAGAACATCAGTCTGCTTTTTTTTTTCCCTGTGTAATCTAATTGCAGTTGCCTGCCTGCCAGCGTGTGTGTCAGGCTCACAGCGTATACTGTGCCCACTTGCCCAGTGCCACCACTCATATCTGGTGTAACAGTAGTGTACATTTAAAAAAAACAACACTTTTTTGACTGTGAAATAATAGCAGACAGCTGCCAGCACTCAAGATGGCCGCCTATAAGGCAGATGGGGAGGGTTAGAGAGCTGTTTTGGGGGGGATCAGGGAGGTTGGGGGCTAAGGGGGGATGCTACACCACAGCATATGTAAATATGCTAAAAAAAATTAAAAAATTTAAAAACCTTTTATTTTAGCAGTGGCAGACTTTCTGCCAGTACTTAAGATGGCGGGGACAATTGTGGGGTGGGGGAGGGAAGGGAGCTGTTTGGGAGGGATCAGGGGGTCTGATGTGTCAGGTGGGAGGCTGATCTCTACACTAAAGCTAAAATTAACCCTGCAAGCTCCCTACAAATTACCTAATTAACCCCTTCACTGCTAGCCATAATACACGTGTGATGCGCAGCAGCATTTAGCGGCCTTCTAATTACCAGAAAGCAATGCCAAAGTCATATATGTCTGCTATTTCTGAACAAAGGGGATCCCAGAGAAGCATTTACAACCATTTGTGCCATAATTGCACAAGCTGTTTGTAAATGATTTCAGTGAGAAACCTAAAATTGTGAAAAATTTAAAGTTTTCTTTTAATTTGATCGCATTTGGCGGTGAAATGGTGGCATTAAATATACCAAAATGGGCCTAGATCAATACTTTGGGTTGTCTACTACACTACACTTAAGCTAAAATTAACTCTACAAGCGCCCTACATGCTCCCTAATTAACCCCTTCACTGCTGGGCATAAAACACGTGTGGTGCGCAGTGGCATTTAGCAGCCTTCTAATTACCAAAAAGCAACGCCAAAGCCATATAAGTCTGCTATTTCTGAACAAAGAGGATTCCAAAGAAGCATTTACAACCATTTATGCCATAATTGCATAAGTTGTTTGTAAATAATTTCTGTGAGAAACCTAAAGTTTGTGAAAAAGTGAACAATTTTGTTTTTATTTGATTGCATTTGGCGGTGAAATGGTGGCATGAAATATACCAAAATGGGCCTAGATCAATACTTTGGGATGTCTTCTAAAAAAATATATACACATGTCAAGGGATATTCAGGTATTCCTGACAGATATCAGGGTTCCAATGAAACTAGCGCTCATTTTGAAAAAAAGTGGTTTTGAAATAGCAAAGTGCTTCTTGTATTTATTTCCCTATAACTTGCAAAAAAAGCAAAGAACATGTTAACATTGGGTATTTCTAAACTCAGGACAAAATTTAGAAACTATTTAGCATGGTTGTTTTTTGGTGGTTGTAGATGTGTAACAGATTTTGGTGGTCAAAAGTGTGTTTTTTTCCATTTTTTCCTCATATTTTATAATATTTTTAATAAATTATAAAATATGATGAAAATAATGGTATCTTTAGAAAGTCCATTTAGTGGCGAGAAAAATGGTATATAATATGTGTGGGTACAGTAAATGAGTAAGAGGAAAATTACAGCTAAACACAAACACTGCAGAAATGTAAAAATAGCCCTGGTCCTTAAAGGGACATGCCACCCTCATTTTTTTCTTTTATGATTTAGAAAGAGAATGCAATTTTAAACATCTTTCTAATTTTACTTATATTATCTAATTTGTTTTATTCTCTTGATATTCTTTGATGAAAAGCATATCTAGATATGCTCACTAGTGATGTCGCAAACTTAAAATTTTCGGTTTGTGAACGGCGGACTCGAACTTCCGGTATTGTTCGCGAACCCGCGAACCGCGCGAACCACCATTGAATTCAATAGGCAGGCGAATTTTAAAACCTACAAGGACTCTTTCTGGCCACAATAGTGATGGAAAAGTTGTTTCAAGGTTAATAACACCTGGACTGTGGCATGCTGGAGGGGGATCCCTGGCAAAACTGAAAAAAAAGCAGACTCTGCATAGTTTATGCAGAGTCTGCTTTTAACCCATAAAGGGCCTAAATCACCTAACATTCCCAAATTGTTTGCAATAACGTACTTTAAAACATCAGTAATGATGTTGTATCTATCAGGTAGTGTAAGGGTTACGGCCGCATCACAGTGACAGAGCAAACTCCAAGTGTAACGCACCGCAATCAACCGCAAACAGTCCACTTGCAGAACCACGAGATAGGTAGATTTGATAGATAGATAGATAGATAGATACATAGATTACATAGCTCAATCGATGCAATATACATACGATCGATACACTGTACATAGCTCAATAGATGCAATATACATTTGATAGATACGAATTACATTGATCAATAGATGCAATATACATTTGATAGATACGAATGTTATGGAATCAAAGATGCAATATACATTTTATAGATACGAATTACATTGATCAAAAGATGCAATCTACATTTGATCGATACGTTTGATAGTTCGACCGATTTGATATATAAATAAATCGATTTGAAATATATATAATTTCCCTGACAGAGTATAACAATAAGACATGTGGTCTGTGACCCGTGGTGTGTAAAGTAGTACTATTCTTAACATTTTACTACAACCTGTTACTCCCCCAATCGGTTGAGGTCTATATGGCCTTCATTTTTGGAACCGAGAGATGGAAGAAGATGATTGTTCTGTCCTCCTACTTCAAATTTGTCAGAAACACAAGTGGCTGTCTCAAAACAGTCCAGACAGAAGATAGATCGATCGATAAGATAGATAGATATACAACGATTGATAGTTAGATAGAATCGACAGAAGAAAAATAGATAGATTTTTTAGATATATAATTACCCTGATAAAGTCTAATAATTAAACATGCGGTCTTGGACCCAACTAGGTTGTGTTAAGTAGTACTATTCTTCGCACTTTCAGCCCTGTAATTCCCCCTATTGGTGGAGGTCTATATGGCGGTTATGATTACCCTGACAAAGTATAACAACAAGACACGCGTTCTGGGACCCATGGTAATTTTGTTGTGTTAAGTAAAACTTTTCTTATCACTTGAATCCCTCTTACCCACCCTTTTGTTGGAGTTCTATATGGCCTGCATGATTAGCCTGACAAAGTATAACAAGAAAACATCTAACCTGGGACCCATGGTAACTAGGTTGTGTTTAAGTAGTACTATTCTTAGAACTGTAATCCCTGTTACTTCCCCTATCAAGGGCGATCTATATGGCCTGCATGATTACCCTGACAAAGTATAACAAGACACACGGTGTTGGACCCATGGTAACTAGCTTGTGTTAATTAGTACTTTTCTTAGCACTTTAATCCCTGTTACCCCCCCCTATCGGGGGAGGTCTATATGGCCTGCCTGATTACCCTGAAAAAATATAATAATAAGACATGCGGTCTGGTACCCATTTTAACTAGGTTGTGTTTTAAGTAGTACCATTCTTTGCACTTTAATCTCTGTAACTCCCCCTATTTGGGGAGGTCTATACGGCCTGGATGATTACCCATACAAAATATAATAATAAGACATCTGCTCTGGGTCTGTGACCCATGGTAACTATGTTGTGTTAAGTAGTAATGTCCTTAGCATTTTAATAGCTGTTACTCACCCTATCGGTGGCGGTCTATATGGCCTGCATGATTACCCTTACAAAATATAATAACAAAACATGCGGTCTGGGACCCATGGTAACTAGTTTGTGTTAAGTAGTAATTTCCATTGCATTTTAATACCTGTTAGGGGAGGTCTATATGGCCTGCATTATTACCCTTACAAAATATAATAACAAAACATGCGGTCTGGGACCCATGGTAACTAGGTTGTGTTAAGTATTACTCTTCTTAGCATTTTAATACCAGTTACTCACCCTATCATGGGAGGTCTATACGGCCTGCATGATTACCCATACAAAATATAATAAGACATCTGCTCTGGGTCTGTGACCCATGGTAACTAGGATGTGTTAATTTGTACTGTTCTTAGCATTTTAATACCTGTTACACCCTTTTGGGGGAGGTCTATATGGCCTGCATGATTACCCTGACAAAGTATAACAACAAGACACGCGGTGTGGGACCCATGTTAACTAGCTTGTGTTAATTAGTACTGTTCTTAGCATTTTAATACCCTTTACTCACCCTATCTGGGGAGGTCTATATGGCCTGCATGATTACCCTTACAAAATAGAATAACAAGACATGCGGTCTGGCACCCATGGTAACTAGGTTGTGTAAAGTAGTACTCTTCTTAGCATTTTAATACCTGTTACTCACCCTATCGGGGGAGGTCTATATGGCCTGCATGATTACCCTAACAAAATATAATAATAAGACATATGCTCTAGGACCCATGTTAACTTTGTGTTAAGTAGTACTGTTCTTAGCATTTCAATACCTGTTACTCACCCTATTGGTGGAGTTCTATATGGCCTGCATGATTACCCTTACAAAATATAATAACAAAACATATGCTCTGGGACCCATGGTAACTAACTAGGTTGTGTTCAGTAGTACTGTTCTTAGCAAATTAATACCTGTTACAACACCGAATGGTGGCAGGTCTATCTGGCCTTCATGATTAGCCGCACCCAAACCCAAAAAAAAGCCAAGCGGTCTTGGATTAACACCCATGGCTAACTCAGTTGTTTCAAGTAGTACTATTCTTAGCACTTTCATCTCATCATCCCTGTTACTTCCAGGACTCTCAGTGGTGGTCTACATGGTCATCATGATTAGCCTAACCAAATACTACAATCCAACCTTGGCTCAGTCTTCATAAGGCCCTTGATTGGCTGTATTTTGGTAGAACTGTTCTTATTAGTTTAATAGCTGATACAACACCGAATGGTGGCAGCTCTATATGGCCTGCATGATTAGCCGCACCCAAAAAAAAAATAAAGCCAAGAGGTCTTGGATTAACACCCATGGCTAACTCGGTTGTTTCAAGTAGTACTATTCTTAGCACTTTCATGTCATCCCTGTTACTTCCAGGACTCTCGGTGGTTGTCTACATCGCCATCATGATTAGCCAAACAAAATAATACAATACAACCTTGGCTCAGTCTTCATAAGGCCATTCATTGGCTGTATTTTGGTAGTTCTGTTCTTATTAGTTTAATAGATGATACAACACCGAATGGTGGCAGCTCTATATGGCCTGCATGATTAGCCGCACCCAAAACCAAAATAAAACCAAGCGGTCTTGGATTAACACCCATGGCTAACTCGGTTGTTTCAAGTAGTACTATTCTTAGCACTTTCATCTCATCATCCCTGTTACTTCCAGGACTCTCGGTGGTGGTCTACATGGCCATCATGATTAGCCTAACCAAATACTACAATCCAACCTTGGCTCAGTCTTCATAAGGCCCTTCATTGGCTGTATTTTGGTAGTTCTGTTCTTATTAGTTTAATAGATGATACAACACTGAATGGTGGCAGCTCTATATGGCCTGCATGATTAGCCGCACCCAAAACAAAAATAAAGCCAAGCGGTCTTGGATTAACACCCATGGCTAACTCGGTTGTTTCAAGTAGTACTATTCTTAGCACTTTCATCTCATCATCCCTGTTACTTCCAGGACTCTCGGTGGTGGTCTACATGGCCATCATGATTAGCCTAACCAAATACTACAATCCAACCTTGGCTCAGTCTTCTTAAGGCCCTTCATTGGCTGTATTTTGGTAGTACTGTTCTTATTAGTTTAATAGCTGATACAACACCGAATGGTGGCAGCTCTATATGGCCTGCATGATTAGCCGCACCCAAAACAAAAATAAAGCCAAGAGGTCTTGGATTAATACCCATGGCTAACTCGGTTGTTTCAAGTAGTACTATTCTTAGCACTTTCATGTCATCCCTGTTACTTCCAGGACTCTCGGTGGTTGTCTACATCGCCATCATGATTAGCCAAACCAAATAATACAATACAACCTTGGCTCAGTCTTCATAAGGCCCTTCATTGGCTGTATTTTGGTAGTTCTGTTCTTATTAGTTTAATAGATGATACAACACCGAATGGTGGCAGCTCTATATGGCCTGCATGATTAGCCGCACCCAAAACAAAAATAAAGCCAAGCGGTCTTGGATTAACACCCATGGCTAACTCGGTTGTTTCAAGTAGTACTATTCTTAGCACTTTCATCTCATCATCCCTATTACTTCCAGGACTCTCGGTGGTGGTCTACATGGCCATCATGATTAGCCTAACCAAATACTACAATCCAACCTTGGCTCAGTCTTCATAAGGCCCTTCAATGGCTGTATTTTGGTAGTACTGTTCTTATTAGTTTAATAGCTGATACAACACCGAATGGTGGCAGCTCTATCTGGCCTTCATGATTAGCCGCACCCAAACCCAAAAAAAAGCCAAGCGGTCTTGGATTAACACCCATGGCTAACTCAGTTGTTTCAAGTAGTACTATTCTTAGCACTTTCATCTCATCATCCCTGTTACTTCCAGGACTCTCAGTGGTGGTCTACATGGTCATCATGATTAGCCTAACCAAATACTACAATCCAACCTTGGCTCAGTCTTCATAAGGCCCTTCATTGGCTGTATTTTGGTAGAACTGTTCTTATTAGTTTAATAGCTGATACAACACCGAATGGTGGCAGCTCTATATGGCCTGCATGATTAGCCGCACCCAAAACAAAAATAAAGCCAAGAGGTCTTGGATTAACACCCATGGCTAACTCGGTTGTTTCAAGTAGTACTATTCTTAGCACTTTCATGTCATCCCTGTTACTTCCAGGACTCTCGGTGGTTGTCTACATCGCCATCATGATTAGCCAAACAAAATAATACAATACAACCTTGGCTCAGTCTTCATAAGGCCATTCATTGGCTGTATTTTGGTAGTTCTGTTCTTATTAGTTTAATAGATGATACAACACCGAATGGTGGCAGCTCTATATGGCCTGCATGATTAGCCGCACCCAAAACCAAAATAAAACCAAGCGGTCTTGGATTAACACCCATGGCTAACTCGGTTGTTTCAAGTAGTACTATTCTTAGCACTTTCATCTCATCATCCCTGTTACTTCCAGGACTCTCGGTGGTGGTCTACATGGCCATCATGATTAGCCTAACCAAATACTACAATCCAACCTTGGCTCAGTCTTCATAAGGCCCTTCATTGGCTGTATTTTGGTAGTTCTGTTCTTATTAGTTTAATAGATGATACAACACTGAATGGTGGCAGCTCTATATGGCCTGCATGATTAGCCGCACCCAAAACAAAAATAAAGCCAAGCGGTCTTGGATTAACACCCATGGCTAACTCGGTTGTTTCAAGTAGTACTATTCTTAGCACTTTCATCTCATCATCCCTGTTACTTCCAGGACTCTCGGTGGTGGTCTACATGGCCATCATGATTAGCCTAACCAAATACTACAATCCAACCTTGGCTCAGTCTTCTTAAGGCCCTTCATTGGCTGTATTTTGGTAGTACTGTTCTTATTAGTTTAATAGCTGATACAACACCGAATGGTGGCAGCTCTATATGGCCTGCATGATTAGCCGCACCCAAAACAAAAATAAAGCCAAGAGGTCTTGGATTAATACCCATGGCTAACTCGGTTGTTTCAAGTAGTACTATTCTTAGCACTTTCATGTCATCCCTGTTACTTCCAGGACTCTCGGTGGTTGTCTACATCGCCATCATGATTAGCCAAACCAAATAATACAATACAACCTTGGCTCAGTCTTCATAAGGCCCTTCATTGGCTGTATTTTGGTAGTTCTGTTCTTATTAGTTTAATAGATGATACAACACCGAATGGTGGCAGCTCTATATGGCCTGCATGATTAGCCGCACCCAAAACAAAAATAAAGCCAAGCGGTCTTGGATTAACACCCATGGCTAACTCGGTTGTTTCAAGTAGTACTATTCTTAGCACTTTCATCTCATCATCCCTATTACTTCCAGGACTCTCGGTGGTGGTCTACATGGCCATCATGATTAGCCTAACCAAATACTACAATCCAACCTTGGCTCAGTCTTCATAAGGCCCTTCAATGGCTGTATTTTGGTAGTACTGTTCTTATTAGTTTAATAGCTGATACAACACCGAATGGTGGCAGCTCTATATGGCCTGCATGATTAGCCGCACCCAAAACAAAAATAAAGCCAAGAGGTCTTGGATTAACACCCATGGCTAACTCGGTTGTTTCAAGTAGTACTATTCTTAGCACTTTCATGTCATCCCTGTTACTTCCAGGACTCTCGGTGGTGGTCTACATGGCCATCATGATTAGCCAAACCAAATACTACAATACAACCTTGGCTCAGTCTTCATAAGGCCCTTCATTGGCTGTATTTTGGTAGTTCTGTTCTTATTAGTTTAATAGATGATACAACACCGAATGGTGGCAGCTCTATATGGCCTGCATGATTAGCCGCACCCAAAGTCCAAAAAAAGCCAAGCGGTCTTGCACTAACACCCATGGCTAACTCTTTGTTTTCAAGTTGTACTATTCTTAGCACTTTCATCTCATCCCTTACTTCCATGCCTCTCAGGGGTGGTCTACATGGCCATCATGATTACCCTCACCAAAATATAACAACAATACGTGCGTGCAGGGAACCATGGTAAGGTTACTTCCTTTCGCAAAATCGAGTATAACAGTTGCAGGCAGAGGTTCTGACCCTGCATTATGGCTGCACCTCTCCCTAAAAGAGGCATGCGTTACAGAGTCTGTGGGCATGTATGCAAAGAGCTGGCCTGCCTAAAAGAAGCAGCAAGGCAGTACAGGTCGTTCTCCTTCAGCCGTTTTATACGCTGTGCCACGGCCACGACCCTCAACAGCCACAACAGAATGAAACACCACATATGCCATCCTTTTGAACAATGGAGTACAGGTATGGCATTGATTTATTATGAACCATGAAATTGAAAACAAAAACAGGATTGGACACCCAGTACAGTACAGGTCGTTCTCCTTCGGCCTTTTTAGAAGAGTGTTCCGGACCCTCAACAAAAACAACAGCAGGAAAGAGGACATATGGCATCCTTTTGAACAATATAATTGATTTTAGAAACCCAGAGATAATTTTTGGCAAATGGGAAATAGAAAAAAACATTCATTGGACACCCAGTACACTTCTTTATCCTTAGGCCTTTTTATAAGAGGGTCCCGGACCCTCAACAGAAACGACAGCAGTAAAGAGGACATATGGCATCCTTTTGAACAATAGATGACAGGTAAGGCATTGATTTTAGAAACCCATAGATAATTTTGGTCAAATGGGAAATAGAAAAATACATTGAGTGGACACCCAGTACACTTCTTTATCCTTAGGCCTTTTTATAAGAGGGTCCCGGAGCCTCAACAGAAACAACAGCATGAAAGAGGACATATGGCATCCTTTTGAACAATTGATTACAGTTAAGGCATTGATTTTAGAATCCCTGAGATAATAATTTATATGAACAGGGAAATAGAAAAAAACATTGATTGGACACCCAGTACACTTCTTTATCCTTAGGCCTTTTTATAAGAGGGTCCCGGAGCCTCAACAGAAACAACAGCATGAAAGAGGACATATGACATCCTTTTGAACAATTGATTACAGTTAAGGCATTGATTTTAGAATCCCTGAGATAATTTATATGAACAGGGAAATAGAAAAAAAATTGATTGGACACCCAGTACACTTCTTTATCCTTAGGCCTTTTTATAAGAGGGTCCCGGACCCTCAACAGAAACGACAGTAGGAAAGAGGACATATGGCATCCTTTTGAACAATTGATTACAGTTAAGGCATTGATTTTAGAATCCCTGAGATAATAATTTATATGAACAGGGAAATAGAAAAAAACATTGATTGGACACCCAGTACACTTCTTTATCCTTAGGCCTTTTTATAAGAGGGTTCCGGAGCCTCAACAGAAACAACAGCATGAAAGAGGACATATGGCATCCTTTTGAACAATTGATTACAGTTAAGGCAGTGATTTTAGAATCCCTGAGATAATTTATATGAACAGGGAAATAGAAAAAAAAATTGATTGGACACCCAGTACACTTCTTTATCCTTAGGCCTTTTTATAAGAGGGTCCCGGAGCCTCAACAGAAACAACAGCATGAAAGAGGACATATGGCATCCTTTTGAACAATTGATTACAGTTAAGGCATTGATTTTAGAATCCCTGAGATAATTTATATGAACAGGGAAATAGAAAATAAAATTGATTGGACACCCAGTACACTTCTTTATCCTTAGGCCTTTTTATAAGAGGGTCCCGGAGCCTCAACCGAAACAACAGCATGAAAGAGGACATATGGCATCCTTTTGAACAATTAATTACAGGTAAGGCATTGATTTAAGAATCCCTGAGATAATTTATATGAACCGGGAAATAGAAAAAAACATTGATTGGACACCCAGTGCACTTCTTTATCCTTAGGACTTTTTATCAGAGGGTCCAGGACCATCAACAGAAACAACTGCAGGAAAGAGGACATATGGAATCCTTTTGAACAATAGATGACAGGTAAGGCATTGATTTTAGAAACCCAGAGATAATTTGTTGCAACTGGCAAATAAAAAAAAAACATTGATTGGACACCCAGTACACTTCTTTATCCTTTTGCCTTGTTATAAGAGGGTCCCGGACCCTCAACAAAAACAAGAGCAGGGAGATAGGCATAGGAGTACAAGGGAGTGTGACAATAATAATGTGAAGGGGAAGATTGCGGAGTTGCGGCATTTTGAATTTGTTATCATGGGAAGTACTTGCAATGACCTTGCTCTGGTGAATCCATATCGCAAATGTCTTTTTTAAGGCACTGTTTGTCTATTTTTTGAATATCAGCATTTGGTAAATGAAGCGTGACTTAAGGCTGATGAGAACCGACCTTTCTTCTGGCTATTTGAAAATGTTGTGGCTCTGGACAAACAAGTGAATAAGGGTCCATCGGCCATATTCTGCACGCAACCCCTTTGATGATTGACGCTAAAAATGTGTCACCTGCAAGCAGAGATCGTTACTTCTGCCTAAATCTTCCTGGTATGGACAGGCCACTGTTTCCCACAGCAAGTCATAAGCTTGAACTACAAGATTGTCTTGAGTATGGTAGGAAATCATAGTTTATTAAAGTCTGTACTATCACCACAAAAGCTGAACTTCTTGAAGCAATGAAAATGCCAGCAATTTCTTGTGCTTATGGATGACAAGGAGGACGTCCTGTCGTGTACAGAGATGGAGAGTATTTTTGGTTTCCCTGTACACAACACAGAGATGTCTCCAACATCACCATAAACACAAGACAGCGACTCTTGTGAAGTTCCTGGAGTGTTCCGGTAGCCATCTCTTTGCGCCCCTAAAGGAATACTTTATCAGTCTTTTTGTATACATTTGACATCAGATTTGGAGACTGTGGTGACGCACATTTTATTTACTGTTGTGCAAGCTGTGGCAATTTCAATTGGCATTAAAAAGTAAGATTTGGAGAGGTGACGCACATTTTATGCACGCTGTGGCAATTGCAATTTGCAGTGAAAAGAATCTGCTAACAACCACTACCTAGGACCACGCCTGACTCCTGAAGTCATGCTTCAGTTAATAACTCAAGTTAAATTAAATTATTTTTTTTATTTTTTTATTATTATGCTCAGCAGATTCAAAACATACCATTCTTCTAGTCATATCACACGACATGTCAAAATGCTGCATGGAAAATGGCAGTGTGCAAAGTCATAATCTTAGTGAACCTATAAGTGCATTAAATTTTCTAAAATAAACAAAAATACCGAGAAAAAAAATTAAAAAAAGAAAAAGAAAGAGGACATATGGCATCCTTTTGAACAATAGATTACATTTAAGGCATTGATTTTAGAAACCCAGAGATAATTTGTTGCAACCGGGAAATCTAAAAAAACATTGATTAGACACCCAGTACACTTATTTATCCTTAGGCCTTTTTATAAGAGGGTCCCGGAGCCTCAACAAAAACAGCAGCAGGAAAGAGGACATATGGCATCCTTTTGAACAATAGATTACAGGAAAGGCATTGATTTTAGAAACACGGAGATAATTTGTTGCAACCGGGAAATCTAAAAAAACATTGATTAGACACCCAGTACACATATTTATCCTTATGCCTTTTTATAAGAGGGTCCCGGAGCCTCAACAAAAACAGCAGCAGGAAAGAGGACATATGGCATCCTTTTGAACAATAGATTACATTTAAGGCATTGATTTTAGAAACCCAGAGATAATTTGTTGCAACCGGGAAATCTAAAAAAACATTGATTAGAAACCCAGTACACTTATTTATCCTTAGGCCTTTTTAGCAGAGGCTCCAGGACCCTCAACAAAACCAGCAGCAGGAAAGAGGACATATGGCATCCTTTTGAAAAATAGATTACAGGAAAGGCATTGATTTTAGAAACACGGAGATAATTTGTTGCAACCGGGAATTTGAATCAAACAAATGATTTGATGGACATCCAGTACACTTCTTTTATAAGAGGGTCCAGGACCCTCAAACAAAAGACCAGCAGGAAAGGGGACATATGGCATCCTTTTGAACAATAGAGTACAGGTACAGCATTGATTTTACAAACCCAGAGATAATTTTTGGCAAATGGGAAATAGAAAAAAACATTGAGTGGACACCCAGTACACTTCTTTCTCCTTAGGCCTTTTTATAAGAGGGTCCAGGACCCTCAAACAAAACACCAGCAGGAAAGAGGACATATGGCATCCTTTTGAACAATAGAGTACAGGTACAGCATTGATTTTACAAACTCAGAGATAATTTTGGTCAAATGGGAAATAGAAAAATACATTGAGTGGACACCCAGTACACTTCTTTCTCCTTAGGCCTTTTTATAAGAGGGTCCAGGACCCTAAAAAAAAACACCAGCCGGAAATAGAACATATGGCATCCTTTTGAACAATAGAGTACAGGTATAGCATTGATTTTACAAACCCAGAGATAATTTTGGGCAAATGGGAAATAGAAAAAAACATTGAGTGGACACCCAGTACACTTCTTTCTCCTTAGGCCTTTTTATAAGAGGGTCCAGGACCCTCAAACAAAACACCAGCAGGAAAGAGAACATATGGCATCCCTTTGAACAATAGAGTACTGGTACGGCATTGATTTTAGAAACCAAGAGATAATTGTTTGGAAACGTGAAATTGCCCATAAAACCATGCTTGGACACCCACTCCAGGTCGTTCTCCTTCAGCCTTTTTATAAGAGGGTCCAGCACCCTCAACAGAAACAACTGCAGGAAACACCACCATATATGCCATCCTTTTGCACAAGTGAGTACAGGTATGGCATCCATTTTAGAAACCCGGAGATAATTGAGAGGAACCGGGAACATTTTTCTAAAAATTTACTGGGGCACCCATTACAGGTCGTTCTCCTTCAGCCTTTTTATACCATGGGCCACGACCCGCAACAGGCACAACAGCATGAAACACCACATATGCCACCCTTTTGCACAATAGAGTACAGTTATGGCATAGATGGAACACAGAGATAATTTAGAGCAACCAAGAGACGGATAAAGATGCTCGGTCGGTCCTCCTCCTTCTTCAAATTTGTGGCAATGCGCGTTCAATTTAATGGTCCACCAGATATGGGTGGTGTGCTAAGTTGTACTATTCGTAACAGTTTAATCACTGTTATGTGCCTTATTTTTTTTATTTGAGTTTTGTGCAGACAGAGAAGCAGCAGAGGCCAGAAAAATTAGGAATGTACAAATGACTGAAAAATTTGGGTATTGTTGTAGCAACTGCTGTAGCAGCGGCCAGAAAAATTGATGTTTGTAAAACATTTATAAAGTGCCCTAAAAGCTTGTGGCTTGAACACTAGTTGTTGGCGGATAAGTCAAGCAAGTCCTCCGGCTTTATAACAAAAAAAAAAAAAAGCCAGCCTGTGTACCAGTTGTAGCCCAAGCCAGCTCATCTCATCATCAGGCCTTTTTTATTCAAATGTATCGCCCAATGTCAGTCCCTTCGGGATCCATCCCTCATTCATTTTTATAAAAGTGAGATAGTCAAGGCTTTTTTGACCTAGGCGACTTCTCTTCTCAGTGACAAAACCTCCTGCTGCACTGAAAGTCCTTTCAGACAGGACACTTGAAGTGGGGCAGGCCAGAAGTTCCATTGCAAATTGGGATAGCTCAGGCCACAAGTCAAGCCTGCACACCCAGTAGTCAAGGGGTCCATCGCTCCTGAGAGTGTCGAGATCCGCAGTTAAAGCTAGGTAGTCTGCTTCCTGTCGGTTGAGTCTTTCTCTAAGGCTGGATCCCAAAAGGCTCTGATGATGCATGGGAGTTAAAAGGTACGCATGTCCTCCATCAACAAGACGTCAGGAAAGTGTCCTGTCCTTGCCGCCGTGGTCGTGGGAGGAGAAGGATTAATTTAATCTCTTCCCCTGTTACATTCCTGTGGTGCTGTGACATCACCCTTATACGCTGTGTAAAGCATAGTTTTTAATTTATTCTTAAAATGCTCCATCCTTTCCAACTTGCGGGAATTTTGTAACATTTCAGGCACTTTATGCTTATACCGAGGGTCGAGGAGCGTGGACACCCATTACAGGTTGTTCTCCTTCAGCTTTTTTATACGAGGGTCCCTCAACAGGCACGACAGCATGAAAGAACCCATTTGAACAAGGTTGGATGCCGAGCTAATCATGTCCCGTTGCTCGTCCTCACTGATCTCACTGAGGGTATCTTCTTCCCCCCAGCCACGTACAACACCACGGATACCAGAGAGGTGACAACAACGAGCACCCTGGGATGCCTGTTGTGCTCTGTCTTCCTCCTCCTCCTCCTCCTCAAAGCCACATTCCTCCTCTGACTCCTCTTCCTCACAATCCTCTTCCTGCGTTGCCGCAGGTCCAGCAAGCGATGCTGATAAGGCTGTTTGTGGGGGTGATGGACACCACAACTCTTCCTCTTCACGCTCATCTACGGCCTGATCCAGCACTCTTCGCAGGGCACGCTCCAGGAAGAAAACAAATGGTATGATGTCGCTGATGGTGCCTTCCGTGCGACTGACAAGGTTCGTCACCTCCTCAAAAAGACGCATGAGCCTACAGGCATTGTGCATGAGCGTCCAGTAATTTGGCAAAAATATCCCCAGCTCCCCAGAGGCTGTCCTAGCACCCCGGTCATACAAATACTCATTAACAGCTTTTTCTTGTTGGAGGAGGCGGTCAAACATTAGGAGTGTTGAATTCCACCGTGTCGGGCTGTCGCAAATCAAGCACCTCACTGGCAGGTTGTTTCGACACTGGATATCGGACAAGTGCGCCATGGCCGTGTAGGAATGCCTGAAATGGCCACACACCTTCCGAGCCTGCTTCAGGACGTCCTGTAAGCCTGGGTACTTATGGACAAATCGTTGTACAATTAGATTACACACATGTGCCATGCACGGCACATGTGTCAACTTGCCCAATTTCAATGCCGCCACCAAATTACTTCCATTGTCAGAAACAACCTTGCCAATCTCCAGTTGGTGCGGAGTCAGCCACTAATCCACCTGTGCATTCAGGGCGGTAAGGAGTGCTGGTGCGGTGTGACTCTCCGCTTTCAGGCAAGTCAACCCCAAGACGGCGTGACACTGCCGTACCCGGGATGTAGCATAGTACCTGGGGAGCTGGGGGGGTGCCATAGATGTGGAGCAAGACGCAGAAGTTGAAGAGAACTCAGCCGAGGAAGAGGTTATGGAAGAGGATTGAGTAGGAGGAGTAGAGGAGGTAGCAGCAGGCCTGCCTGCAAGTCGCGGCGGTGTCACCAACTCTTCTGCAGAGCCACACATTCCATGCTTGTCAGAAATCAGCAGGTTTACCCAATGCACAGTGTAGGTGATATACTTGCCCTGACCATGCTTTGCAGACCAGCTATCCGTGGTCATATGGACCCTTGCCCCAACGCTGTGTGCCAGACATGCCATAACTTCCTTTCTCACAACAGAGTACAGGTTTGGGATTGCCTTTTGTGAAAAGAAATTTCTGCCAGGTACCTTCCACTGCGGTGTCCCAATAGATACAAATTTTTTGAAAGCATCAGACTCCACCAGCTTATATGGTAAAAGCTGGCGGGCTAAGAGTTCAGACAAGCCAGCTGTCAGACGCCGGGCAAGGGGGTGACTTTGAGAAATTGGCTTCTTACACTCAAACATGTCCTTGACAGACAGCTGACTGTGGGCAGATTACCAGAAACTGCTACGTAAGAGAGACTGAGTGGAGGATGGTTGAGAGGGGGCAAGGAGGGAGGAGGGCGGCTTTCACTTTGTGTGCTGCTTCTACTCATGTGTTCTTCCCATCGGCCTTTGTGATGGGAGACCATGTGCCTTCGCAAAGCAGTTGTACCTAGGTGGGTGTTGGACTTCCCACGACTCAGTTTCTTTTGGCACAGGTTGCAAATGGCATCGCTGTTGTCAGAGGCAGACACACAAAAAAAATGCCACACTGCTGAGCTCTGCGATAACGGCATTCTGGTGGTGGCAACAGCATGCGTTGATGGGCGTCGGCGTGCTGTCTGGCTGACCCCGGGTGCCAATGCATGCTGTCTGACTGTGCCACTAGCTCCTTGAGATGACCTCCCCATGCTTCCAAATCGTCTCCTCCTCTCTGTCTCCCCATCTGAACTTTCCCCCTCTTCTTCTTCTCTTCTAGCAGGCACCCACGTGACATCCACCGACACATCATCATCAACCGCTTCACTTGTATCTGACACATCAAGAAAGGAAGCAGCAGCGGGTACAACATCATCAGCATCACACCGTACCTCCATGTCGGTAATGCTGCCTGACTGAGACTGATCATTATTATCTACATCTTCTGTCAATGATGGTTGCGCATCACTCATTTCTTCCAACTGATGTGTCAATAACTCCTGTGACAGATCAAGTGAAGCGGCTGTGGTGCTAGTGTTGGTGGTGGCGACAGGCGGGGGAGTGGCACTGGTCACTTGAGACCTGCCCAAAGCACAGCTGGACGTAGATGGTCCGTCAAGGTTAGGGGTACTAGCAGCGGAAGCTGAAGAAGATTGGGTGTCCTGTGTTAGCCATTCAACTAGGTCCTCCTCAGAACTTTTCGCGTCCCCCCTGGCACCCGGCGTCTGAACAATGTGCATATTTGTAGGGTCTAAAGGAATCACAGCACCACGACCACGACCACGGAACCTGCAGGGTGGCCTGCTTCTGCCTGTCATTTTTTTTAAAATGGACACTAACAATACTATTACACCAATTATATGAGTGGTGGCACTGTGAAAGTGGGCACAGTATACGCTGTGACAACAAAAAAGACAGATTTTTTAAAAATCACAAATTGTTAATTTTTTAAAATATTAAAAGTACTGTGACAACAAATATGATTGTTGGCACTAGTTGGCAAATGGGCCTGTCTGGCACACACGCTGGGAGAAAGGAAACTGCAATTCAATGGCACTAGGAGACTGAAGAATCACAGTCAAAAAAGTTATGATTAACAAAAATTCCAATCCTGTTACAATATATATGATTGGTGGCACTAATTGGCTAGTTGGGACTGGCACACAGGCAGGCAGACAGGAGGAAAATGCAATTCAAGGGCACTAGTAGACTGCAGATTTACAGTCAAAACAGTGATGATTGACAAATTTTGCAATACTGTTAAAAGAAATATGATTGCTGGCACTAATTGGATAGTTGGGCCTGGCACACAGGCTGGCAGGCAGGAGAAAAGTGCAATTCAATGGCAAGAGCAAACTGAGGATTAAGAACAAGAATCAAAAAACTTTAAATTTTAATTAGTAACAATACTGTGACAACATTTATGATTGGTTTAAATAGTTGGCAAGACGGCCTGGCACAAAAGGCTGGCAGGCAGGAGGTAAATGCAATTCAAGGACACTAGGAGATTGAATACTGACAGTCTTAACAGTGATGATTGACAATTTTTGCAATACTGTTAAAAGAAATATGATTGCTGGGAATAATTGGCTAGGTGGGCCTGGCACACAGGCTGCAAGGCAGGAGGAAAGTGCAATTCAATGGCACGAGCAAACTGAGGATTCAGAACAACTATTACCAAAAATTTTAATTTTTAATTATTAAGAATACTGTGACAACAAATATGATTGGTATAAATATTTTGAAAGTAGGCCTGGCACACAGGCTGGCAGGCAGGAGAAAAGTGCAATTCAATGGCACGAGCAAAGTGAGGATTAAGAACAAGAATAAAAAAACTTTTAATTTTAATTAGTAACAATACTGTGACAACAATTATGATTGGTGTGAATAGTTGGCAAGACGGCCTGGCACAAAAGGCTGGCAGGCAGGAGGTAAATGCAATTCAAGGACACTAGGAGACTGAATACTGACAGTCAAAACAGTGATGATTGACAATTTTTGCAATACTGTTAAAAGAAATATGATTGCTGGGAATAATTGGCTAGGTGGGCCTGGCACACAGGCTGCAAGGCAGGAGGAAAGTGCAATTCAATGGCACGAGCAAACTGAGGATTCAGAACAACAATTACCAAAAATTTTAATTTTTAATTATTAAGAATACTGTGACAACAAATATGATTGGTGTAAATATTTTGAAAGTAGGCCTGGCACACAGGCTGGCAGGCAGGAGAAAAGTGCAATTCAATGGCACGAGCAAACTGAGGATTAAGAACAAGAATCAAAAAACTTTTAATTTTAATTAGTAACAATACTGTGACAACAATTATGATTAGTGTAAATAGTTGGCAAGACGGCCTGGCACACAGGCTGGCAGGCAGGAGGTAAATGCAATTCAAGGACACTAGGAGACTGAATACTGACAGTCAAAACAGTGATGATTGACAATTTTTGCACTACTGTTAAAAGAAATATGATTGCTGGGAATAATTGGCTTGGTGGGCCTGGCACACAGGCTGCAAAGCAGGAGGAAAGTGCAATTAAATGGCACGAGCAAACTGAGGATTCAGAACAACTATTACCAAAAATTTTAATTTTTAATTATTAAGAATACTGTGACAACAAATATGATTGGTGTAAATATTTTGAAAGTAGGCCTGGCACACAGGCTGGCAGGCAGGAGAAAAGTGCAATTCAATGGCACGAGCAAACTGAGGATTAAGAACAAGAATCAAAAAACTTTTCATTTTAATTAGTAACAATACTGTGACAACAATTATGATTGGTGTAAATAGTTGGCAAGACGGCCTGGCACACAGGCTGGCAGGCAGGAGGTATATGCAATTCAAGGACACTAGGAGACTGAATACTGACAGTCAAAACAGTGATGATTGACAATTTTTGCAATACTGTTAAAAGAAATATGATTGCTGGGAATAATTGGCTCGGTGGGCCTGGCACACAGGCTGCAAGGCAGGAGGAAAGTGCAATTCAATGGCACGAGCAAACTGAGGATTCAGAACAACTATTACCAAATATTTTAATTTTTAATTATTAAGAATACTGTGACAACAAATATGATTGGTGTAAATATTTTGAAAGTAGGCCTGGCACACAGGCTGGCAGGCAGGAGAAAAGTGCAATTCAATGGCACGAGCAAACTGAGGATTAAGCACAAGAATCAAAAAACTTTTAATTTTAATTAGTAACAATACTGTGACAACAATTATGATTGGTGTAAATAGTTTGCAAGACAGCCTGGCACAAAAGGCTGGCAGGCAGGAGGTAAATGCAATTCAAGGACACTAGGAGACTGAATACTGACAGTCAAAACAGTGATGATTGACAATTTTTGCAATACTGTTAAAAGAAATATGATTGCTGGGAATAATTGGCTAGGTGGGCCTGGCAGACAGGCTGCAAGGCAGGAGGAAAGTGCAATTCAATTGCACGAGCAAACTGAGGATTCAGAACAACAATTACCAAAAATGTTAAATTTTAATTATTAAGAATACTGTGACAACAAATATGATTGGTGTAAATATTTTGAAAGTAGGCCTGGCAAACTGAGGATTAAGAACAAGAATCAATTTTTTTTTTAATTTTAATTAGTAACAATACTGTGACAACAATTATGATTGGTGTAAATAGTTGGCAAGATGGCCTGGCACAAAAGGCTGGCAGGCAGGAGGTAAATGCAATTCAAGGACACTAGGAGACTGAATACTGACAGTCAAAACAGTGATGATTGACAATTTTTGCATTACTGTTAAAAGAAATATGATTGCTGGGAATAATTGGCTAGGTAGGCCTGGCACACAGGCTGCAAGGCAGGAGGAAAGTGCAATTCAATGGCACGAGCAAACTGAGGATTAAGAACAACAATTACCAAAAATTTTAATTTTTAATTATTAAGAATACTGTGACAACAAATATGATTGGTGTAAATAGTTGGCAAGTCGGCCTGGCACACAGGCTGGCAGGCAGGAGAAAAGTGCAATTCAATGGCACGAGCAAACTGAGGATTAAGATCAACAATCAAAAAACTTTTCATTTTAATTAGTAACAATAGTGTGACAACAATTATGATTGGTGTAAATAGTTGGCAAGACAGCCTGGCACACAGGCTGGCAGGCAGGAGGTAAATGCAATTCAAGGACACTAGGAGACTGAATACTGACAGTCAAAAAAGTGATGATTGACAATTTTTGCAATACTGTTAAAAGAAATATGATTGCTGGGAATAATTGGCTAGGTGGGCCTGGCACACAGGCTGCAAGGCAGGAGGGAAGTGCAATTCAATGGCACGAGCAAACTGAGGATTCAGAACAACTATTACCAAATATTTTAATTTTTAATTATTAAGAATACTGTGACAACAAATATGATTGGTGTAAATATTTTGAAAGTAGGCCTGGCACACAGGCTGGCAGGCAGGAGAAAAGTGCAATTCAATGGCACGAGCAAACTGAGGATTAAGCACAAGAATCAAAAAACTTTTAATTTTAATTAGTAACAATACTGTGACAACAATTATGATTGGTGTAAATAGTTGGCAAGACGGCCTGGCACACAGGCTGGCAGGCAGGAGGTAAATGCAATTCAAGGACACTAGGAGACTGAATACTGACAGTCAAAACAGTGATGATTGACAATTTTTGCAATACTGTTAAAAGAAATATGATTGCTGGGAATAATTGGCTAGGTGGGCCTGGCACACAGGATGCAAGGCAGGAGGAAAGTGCAATTCAATGGCACGAGCAAACTGAGGATTCAGAACAATTACCAAAAATTTTAATTTTTAATTATTAAGAATACTGTGACAACAAATATGATTGGTGTAAATATTTTGAAAGTCGGCCTGGCACACAGGCTGGCAGGCAGGAGGAAAATGCAATTCAATGACACTAGGAGACTGAATTTTTGCAGTCCAAAAAATTATGATTTTTAATTTTTTTGATACTGTTACAAGAATTATGATTGGTGCCACTAATTGGCTAGTTGGGCCTGGCACACAGGCTGGCAGATATGAGTCGTGGATGGTAGGTAGGGCAGCAATTTAACACAGTATGCTGTGTAAGTGACAAAAACACAGGCCTGATAGAAAATTAAGTTAGATTACACTAGCAAAATATTTTAAAATTTTAGATTTTAATATTAAAATTATGTTAAGAAGTGCAATGCACATATGAGTGGTCGCACTGGCTTGCTGCTACGTAGGGCAGCAATTAACAACAGTATGCTGTGTAAGTCAGATAGACAGTTAGACACAGGCCTGATAGAAAATAAAATTAGATTACACTAGCATAATGATTTAAAGACTTTTTTTTGGGAATTTAAAGAAAAAGGTTAAGCACATACATATGAGTCGTGGCTGATAGACTTGGAAGGGGAGCTATTAAAAACAGTAGGCTCTGTAAGTCAGACACACACGCCTGATAGAAAATACTATTAGATTACACTAGAAAAATGATTTAAATTATTTTTTGGGGGGGGAAATTAAAAAAAGGTTAAACACATATGAGTCGTGGCTCATAGACTAGGGAGGGCAGCAAGTAAACACAGTAGGCTCTGTATGTCAGCAAAACACACAGGCCTGATAGAAAATGATATTAGATTACACTATCAAAAAAATTTAAACTTTTTTTTTTATATTTAAATTAAGGTGAAGAAGATATGAGTGGTGGCTGCATGGCACAGACCAATTAACCAAAAGACTGGAAAAAAATTAGGTATATTAATGCTGAGTGAGCCTGACAGGCACAAGCCTGATAGAAAATGTAATTAGATTACACTAGCAAAATTATTATTATTTTTTTTTTTAAATTTAAAATAATGTTATAAACGGATATTAACACTGGTGGCTGGCACAGAGCAATGAACCAGAGTATATGCTGTGTGACACAGGCCTGATAGAAAATGAAAAAAAATTACACTAGCAAAATAATTAAAATTTTTGGTTAGTTAAATTTAAACTAATGTTGTTAGGGAGATATCAGTGGTGGCAGTAATCACAGCATATGCTGTGAGCCTTAAACACACAGACTGAAAGCCAGGCAAATGCTAATAAAAATACGGAAAAAAAAAAAAACGGCACGAAATATAGCCCTAAAAAGGGCTTTTTGGGGTGCTGTCCTTGCAGCAGAGATGAGTGGAGTCCTTCTGGACTGTAGTGGACACTAAATACACTAGCCTAGCTATGTATTTCCCTATAATGTCAGGAGCACAAACACAACACGTCCTCTCACTAAGGCCTAGATTTAGAGTTCGGCGGTAAAAGGGCTGTTAACGCTCCGCGGGCTTTTTTCTGGCCGCACCATAAATTTAACTCTGGTATCGAGAGTTAAAACAAATGCTGCGTTAGGCTCCAAAAAAGGAGCGTTGAGCATTTTTACCGCAAATGCAACTCTCGATACCAGAGTTGCTTACGGACGCGGCCGGCATCAAAAACGTGCTCGTGCACAATTCCCCCATAGGAAACAATGGGGCTGTTTGAGCTGAAAAAAAACCTAACACCTGCAAAAAAGCAGCGTTCAGCTCCTAACGCAGCCCCATTGTTTCCTATGGGGAAACACTTCCTACGTCTGCACCTAACACTCTAACATGTACCCCGAGTCTAAGCACCCCTAACCTTACACTTATTAACCCCTATTCTGCCGCCCCCCGCTATCGCTGACCCCTGCATTACACTTTTAACCCCTAATCTGCCGCTCCGTAAACCGCCGCAACCTACGTTATCCCTATGTACCCCTAATCTGCTGCCCTAACATCGCCGACCCCTATATTATATTTATTAACCCCTAATCTGCCCCCCACAACGTCGCCGACACCTACCTACACTTATTAACCCCTAATCTGCCGAGCGGACCTGAGCGCTACTATAATAAAGTTATTAACCCCTAATCCGCCTCACTAACCCTATCATAAATAGTATTAACCCCTAATCTGCCCTCCCTAACATCGCCGACACCTACCTTCAATTATTAACCCCTAATCTGACGACCGGAGCTCACCGCTATTCTAATAAATGTATTAACCCCTAAAGCTAAGTCTAACCCTAACACTAACACCCCCCTAACTTAAATATAATTTACATCTAACGAAATAAATTAACTCTTATTAAATAACTTATTCCTATTTAAAGCTAAATACTTACCTGTAAAATAAATCCTAATATAGCTACAATATAATTTATAATTATATTATAGCTATTTTAGGATTAATATTTATTTTACAGGCAACTTTGTAATTATTTTAACCAGGTACAATAGCTATTAAATAGTTAAGAACTATTTAATAGTTACCTAGTTAAAATAATAACAAATTTACCTGTAAAATAAATCCTAACCTAAGTTATAATTAAACCTAACACTACCCTATCAATAAAATAATTAAATAAACTACCTACAATTACCTACAATTAACCTAACACTACACTATCAATAAATTAATTAAACACAATTCCTACCAATAAATACAATTAAATAAACTAGCTAAAGTACAAAAAATAAAAAAGAACTAAGTTACAGAAAATAAAAAAATATTTACAAACATAAGAAATATATTACAACAATTTTAAACTAATTACACCTACTCTAAGCCCCCTAATAAAATAACAAAGCCCCCCAAAATAAAAAATTCCCTACCCTATTCTAAATTAAAAAATTTACAAGCTCTTTTACCTTACCAGCCCTGAACAGGGCCCTTTGCGGGGCATGCCCCAAGAAGTTCAGCTCTTTTGCCTGTAAAAAAAAACATACAATACCCCCCCCCCAACATTACAACCCACCACCCACATACCCCTAATCTAACCCAAACCCCCCTTAAATAAACCTAACACTAATCCCCTGAAGATCTTCCTACCTTGTCTTCACCATCCAGGTATCACCGATCGGTCCTGGCTCCAAGATCTTCATCCAACCCAAGCGGGGGCTAGACATCCACTGAAGAAGTCCAGAAGAGGGTCCAAAGTCTTCCTCCTATCCGGCAAGAAGAGGACATCCGGACCGGCAAACATCTTCATCCAAGCGGCATCTTCGATTTTCTTCCATCCGGTGCGGAGCGGGTCCATGTTGAAGCAGGCGACGCGGATCCATCCTCTTCTTCCGATGTCTCCCGACGAATGACGGTTCCTTTAAGGGACGTCATCCAAGATGGCGTCCCTCGAATTCCGATTGGCTGATAGGATTCTATCAGCCAATCGGAATTAAGGTAGGAATTTTCTGATTGGCTGATGGAATCAGCCAATCAGAATCAAGTTCAATCCGATTGGCTGATCCAATCAGCCAATCAGATTGAGCTCGCATTCTATTGGCTGTTCCGATCAGCCAATAGAATGCGAGCTCAATCTGATTGGCTGATTGGATCGGCCAATCGGATTGAACTAGATTCTGATTGGCTGATTCCATCAGCCAATCAGAAAATTCCTACCTTAATTCCGATTGGCTGATAGAATCCTATCAGCCAATCGGAATTCGAGGGACGCCATCTTGGATGACGTCCCTTAAAGGAACCGTCATTCGTCGGGAGACATCGGAAGAAGAGGATGGATCCGCGTCGCCTGCTTCAACATGGACCCGCTCCGCACCGGATGGAAGAAGATCGAAGATGCCGCTTGGATGAAGATGTTTGCCGGTCCGGATGTCCTCTTCTTGCCGGATAGGAGGAAGACTTTGGACCCTCTTCTGGACTTCTTCAGTGGATGTCTAGCCCCCGCTTGGGTTGGATGAAGATCTTGGAGCCAGGACCGATCGGTGATACCTGGATGGTGAAGACAAGGTAGGAAGATCTTCAGGGGATTAGTGTTAGGTTTATTTAAGGGGGGTTTGGGTTAGATTAGGGGTATGTGGGTGGTGGGTTGTAATGTTGGGGGGGGGTATTGTATGTTTTTTTTTACAGGCAAAAGAGCTGAACTTCTTGGGGCATGCCCCGCAAAGGGCCCTGTTCAGGGCTGGTAAGGTAAAAGAGCTTGTAAATTTTTTAATTTAGAATAGGGTAGGGAATTTTTTATTTTGGGGGGCTTTGTTATTTTATTAGGGGGCTTAGAGTAGGTGTAATTAGTTTAAAATTGTTGTAATATATTTCTTATGTTTGTAAATATTTTTTTATTTTCTGTAACTTAGTTCTTTTTTATTTTTTGTACTTTAGCTAGTTTATTTAATTGTATTTATTGGTAGGAATTGTGTTTAATTAATTTATTGATAGTGTAGTGTTAGGTTAATTGTAGGTAATTGTAGGTAGTTTATTTAATTATTTTATTGATAGGGTAGTGTTAGGTTTAATTATAACTTAGGTTAGGATTTATTTTACAGGTAAATTTGTTATTATTTTAACTAGGTAACTATTAAATAGTTCTTAACTATTTAATAGCTATTGTACCTGGTTAAAATAATTACAAAGTTGCCTGTAAAATAAATATTAATCCTAAAATAGCTATAATATAATTATAATTTATATTGTAGCTATATTAGGATTTATTTTACAGGTAAGTATTTAGCTTTAAATAGGAATAAGTTATTTAATAAGAGTTAATTAATTTCGTTAGATAAAAATTATATTTAACTTAGGGGGGTGTTAGTGTTAGGGTTAGACTTAGCTTTAGGGGTTAATCCATTTATTATAGTAGCGATGAGCTCCGGTCGTCAGATTAGGGGTTAATAATTGAAGGTAGGTGTCGGCGATGTTAGGGAGGGCAGATTAGGGGTTAATACTATTTATGATAGGGTTAGTGAGGCGGATTAGGGGTTAATAACTTTATTATAGTAGCGCTCAGGTCCGCTCGGCAGATTAGGGGTTAATAAGTGTAGGTAGGTGTCGGCGACGTTGTGGGGGGCAGATTAGGGGTTAATAAATATAATATAGGGGTCGGCGGGGTTAGGGGCAGCAGATTAGGGGTACATAGGGATAACGTAGGTGGCGGCGCTTTGCGGTCGGAAGATTAGGGGTTAATTATTTTAAGTAGCTGGCGGCGATGTTGTGGGGGGCAGATTAGGGGTTAATAAATGTAATATAGGGGTCGGCGGGGTTAGGGGCAGCAGATTAGGGGTACATAAGTATAACGTAGGTGGCGGTCGGCAGATTAGGGGTTAAAATTTTTAATCGAGTGTCGGCGATGTGGGGGGAGCTCGGTTTAGGGGTACATAGGTAGTTTATGGGTGTTAGTGTACTTTAGGGTACAGTAGTTAAGAGCTTTATAAACCGGCGTTAGCCAGAAAGCTCTTAACTCCTGCTTTTTTCAGGCGGCTGGAATCTTGTCGTTAGAGCTCTAACGCTCACTGCAGAAACGACTCTAAATACCAGCGTTAGAAAGATCCCATTGAAAAGATAGGCTACGCAAATGGCGTAGGGGGATCTGCGGTATGGAAAAGTCGCGGCTGCAAAGTGAGCGTTAGACCCTTTAATCACTGACTCCAAATACCGGCGGGCGGCCAAAACCAGCGTTAGGAGCCTCTAACGCTGGTTTTGACGGCTACCGCCGAACTCTAAATCTAGGCCTAAGAAAGCAAGGTCGTTATGAGTCTAAAATGGCGGCTTCCGAGTAGCTGGGAGGGTCTGTGAGGGAGTGTCTGATGTTGATTGGCTCTAATGTGTCAGACGGCTGTGACATACAGGGTCAAAGTTTTCTCAATGATGACACATAGGGGGCGGATTGAACATCACCATGTGTTCGCCCGCAGCAGCGAACGCGAACAAGCTATGTTCGCTGGGAACCGTTCGCGGACATCACTAATGCTCACTAGCTGCTGATTGGTTGCTGCACATAGAAGCATCATGATATTGGCTCACCATGTGCATTGCTTTTTCTTCAAATAAGGATATTTAAAAAATGAAGCAAAATAAATAATGGAAGTAAATTGTAATGTTGTTTAAATTTCTATTCTCTATCTGAATAATGAAATAAAGATTTTGGGTTTAGTGGCCCTTTAAGGGAAAGAAATTGAAAAATGGCCTTGGTCCTGAAGGGGTTAAAAAAAAACCTAGAAATTTGACTGTAAAATAATAGCAGTAAGTGGAAGGGGGCGGGATCGTGGGCGGGGATGTCCGGACGTGCGCATGGACGCGCGCGCGTGCACGGGAGGGCGGGGGGCGGGCGCGTGCATGGGGAGGGAGCGGATGGGAACCGCTACACTACAGAAAAAGTTGGTGTAAAAAAAAAAAAAAAAAAAAGGAATAAAAAAAAAAAAAAAAAGATCAGGCAGGTGGTGGGGGTTGGTCTGTGGGGGGGGGGGAAGCTACACTACAGAAAAAAAAAATGAAAACAGAAAAAACTACTTTTTTTTGCAAACTGGGTATTGGCAGACAGTAACCCATTATTTTAGTACTGGCAGACTTTCTGCAAGTACTTAAGATGACGGGGACAATTGTGGGGTGGGGAGGGAAGGGAGCTGTTTGGGAGGGATCAGGGGGTCTGATGTGTCAGGTGGGAGGCTGATCTCTACACTAAAGCTAAAATTAACCCTGCAAGCTCCCTACAAACTACCTAATTAACCCCTTCACTGCTAGCCATAATACACGTGTGATGCGCAGCAGCATTTAGCGGCCTTCTAATTACCAGAAAGCAACGCCAAAGTCATATATGTCTGCTATTTCTGAACAAAGGGGATCCCAGAGAAGCATTTACAACCATTTGTGCCATAATTGCACAAGCTGTTTGTAAATGATTTCGGTGAGAAACCTAAAATTGTAAAAAATGTAACGTTTTTTTTTTAATTTGATCGCATTTGGCGGTGAAATGGTGGCATGAAATATACCAAAATGGGCCTAGATCAATACTTTGGGTTGTCTACTACACTACACTTAAGCTAAAATTAACTCTACAAGCTCCCTACATGCTCCCTAATTAACCCTTTCACTGCTGGGCATAAAACACGTGTGGTGCGCAATGGCATTTAGCAGCCTTCTAATTACCAAAAAGCAGCGCCAAAGCCATATAAGTCTGCTATTTCTGAACAAAGGGGATCCCAGAGAAGCATTTACAACCATTTATGCCATAATTGCATAAGTTGTTTGTAAATAATTTCTGTGAGAAACCTAAAGTTTGTGAAAAAGTGAACAATTTTTTTTTATTTGATCGCATTTGGCGGTGAAATGGTGGCATGAAATATATATGGGATGTCTTCTAAAAAAAATATATACATGTCAAGGGATATTCAGGTATTCCTGACAGATATCAGGGTTCCAATGTAACTAGCGCTCATTTTGAAAAAAAGTGGTTTTGAAATAGCAAAGTGCTTCTTGTATTTATTTCCCTATAACTTGCAAAAAAAGCAAAGAACATGTTAACATTGGGTATTTCTAAACTCAGGACAAAATTTAGAAACTATTTAGCATTGTTGTTTTTTGGTGGTTGTAGATGTGTAACAGATTTTGGGGGTCAAAGTTAGAAAAAGTGTGTTTTTTTCCATTTTTTCCTCATATTTTATAATATTTTTAATAATAAATTATAAGATATGACGAAAATAATGGTATCTTTAGAAAGTCCATTTAGTGGCGAGAAAAACGGTATATAATATGTGTGGGTACAGTAAATGAGAAAGAGGAAAATTACAGCTAAACACAAACACAACAAAAATGTAAAAATAGCCCTGGTCCTTAATGGCAAGAAATTGAAAAATGGCCTTGGTCC
This sequence comes from Bombina bombina, assembly GCF_027579735.1. Lineage (NCBI taxonomy): Eukaryota > Metazoa > Chordata > Amphibia > Anura > Bombinatoridae > Bombina > Bombina bombina. Next base: position 165,611 of record NW_026513108.1, read on the forward strand.
TTAAGGGGTTAAATTTTTTTTTAGAAATTTGAATGTGAAATAATAGCAGTCAGTGGAGGGGGGCGGGATCGTGGGCGGGGATGTCCAGGGGATGCGCGCACGTGCACGGGGAGGGAGCGGGTGGGAACCGCTACACACTACAGAAAAAGTTGGTGTAAAATTTTATAAAAAGGAATAAAAATTAAAAAAAAAAAAAGATCAGGCAGGTGGTGGGGGTTGTTCTGTGGGGGGGGGGGGGAAGCTACACTACAGAAAAATAAAAAATAAAAACAGAAAAAAACTACTTTTTTTTGCAAACTGGGTACTGGCAGACAGCTGCCAGTACCCAAGATGACCGCCAATAAGGCAGATGGGGAGGGTTAGAGAGCTGTTTTGGGGGGGATCAGGGAGGTTGGGGGCTAAGGGGGGATGCTACACCACAGCATATGTAAATATGCTAAAAAAATAAATATTTTTTTTTAAAAACCTTTTATTTTAGTACTGGCAGACTTTCTGCCAGTACTTAAGATGGCGGGGACAATTGTGGGGTAGGGGAGGGAAGGAAGCTGTTTGGGAGGGATCAGGGGGTCTGATGTGTCAGGTGGGAGGCTGATCTCTACACTAAAGCTAAAATTAACCCTGCAAGCTCCCAACAAACTACCTAATTAACCCCTTCACTGCTAGCCATAATACATGTGTGATGCACAGCAGCATTTAGCGGCCTTCTAATTACCAGAAAGCAACGCCAAAGTCATATATGTTTGCTATTTCTGAACAAAGGGGATCCCAGAGAAGCATTTACAACCATTTATGCCATAATTGCATAAGTTGTTTGTAAATAATTTCTGTGAGAAACCTAAAGTTTGTGAAAAAGTGAACAATTTTTTTTTATTTGATCGCATTTGGCGGTGAAATGGTGGCATGAAATATACCAAAATGGGCCTAGATCAATACTTTGGGATGTCTTCTAAAAAAAAATATATACATGTCAAGGGATATTCAGGTATTCCTGACAGATATCAGGGTTCCAATGTAACTAGCGCTCATTTTGAAAAAAAGTGGTTTTGAAATAGCAAAGTGCTTCTTGTATTTATTTCCCTATAACTTGCAAAAAAAGCAAAGAACATGTTAACATTGGGTATTTCTAAACTCAGGACAAAATTTAGAAACTACTTAGCATGGTTGTTTTTTGGTGGTTGTAGATGTGTAATAGATTTTTCAGGGCCTGCCAGGGCACAGTGTCACACCAGTGCAACTCATATCTGGTGTAACAGTAGTGTACATTAAAAAAAAAAATACAATTTTGACTGTAATAGATTGAATAGCAGTTAGTTGTCTGCAAGCGTGTGTGTCAGGCCTACAGCGTCTACTCTGCCAACTTCTGCCAGTGCACAGTGCCACTCATATCTGTTGTCACAGTAGCTTGCACGCATAGTACCACTAATCGAAAAAAAATGACAGGCAGAGTCAGGCCACCCCGCAGAGGCCGTCGTGGTCTTGGTGCTGTGATTCCCTTTAGCCCTGGAATAATGCCAGTGTTCAGAGGCCACGTACCCTGAACTCGAAAAGTTCTGAGGACATAGTTGACTGGCTAACACAGGACACCCAATACAGCTTCCGCTCGGAACCTTGACGCACCATCCTCCTCCAGCTTAGCTTCGGGCACCTCTCAAGTTACCACTCGCCCGCCTGCCGCCACCACCAACACTAGCACCACAGCCGCTTCACTTGATCTGTCAGAGGAGTTATTTACACATCAGTTTGAAGAAATGAGTGATGCGCAACCATTATTGCCAGAGGATGTAGATAACAGGGATATGTCTCAGTCAGGCAGCATTACACACATGGACGTACGGTGTGATGATGATGATGTAGTACCCGCTGCAGGAGTTTGGTCTGTCACTGTGAAGCGGGCATAACCCTTACACTACCTGATTGATACAACATCATACTTGATGTTTTAAAGCACGTTATTCCAAACAATTTAGGAATGTTAGGTGATTTATGCCCTTTATGGATTAAAACCAGACAATCCAGGTGTTAGTCCCCTTGAAACAACTTTTCCATCACTATTGTGGCCAGAAAGAGTCCCTGTGGGTTTTAAAATTCGCCTGCTCATTGAAGTCTATGGCAGTTCGCTGGTTCGCGAACTTTTGCGGAAGTTCGCGTTCGCCGTTCGCGAACCCAAATTTTTATGTTCGCGACATCACTAGCCTCCCCCTTTGGATGAACTCAAGGTCTCCTTAGATCCAATCCTGGCCTTGAACATATGTGATTGCATCAACGATCGCTTGATTTAATTTTTGCAGCAATAGTTTACCTCAGAATTATATTCCAATGTTAAACACTTGTGGCATGAAGGTATTAATACTAAACCAACGCTGGAAGTTTTATGACATCATGCTGGATAAGTAATGGACATTGCACAAATGAAGTTTAAATAAAATAAATAAACTGTACAATCCATTTTATATCAATGCATAATATATATATATTGCAGTGATTTGTATTAAGTATAAGCCACTGCTCAGTGCTTTTTAATTACAACAATGAAACAGACAGTTTATTTTTCCTTTAAACAGTTATTGCTTTTGTGTAAAATTGAGGCCAAAAAGCAAATTCTACCACCTGCAATTGCTGCTTATCAAGTAGCTGGTTTCGGCAATTTGAAGCAAATTGATCACCTAGGTTACTGATTTTGCGCTAGATTACAAGTGGAGTGGTATTTAACACTTCCGTTTGTGCACTAATAAAGCTAAAAATAAACTTGTATTGTTTAGGATATCGTATTACAAATTGAAAGTATTTTTTTGTTGTGAACAAAACCTGATGCACACTAAACACTGGACTTTGAATACCGCAACCGCGTTAAATTTGATTCCCTATAGAAAAAAACACCTATCGCTTGTTTGCTAACTTGATTGTGTTTAACCAAGTGTGCTATATCTGACATAAAGGGGCAAATTTATCAAGGTCTGTCGGACCTTATCCGACAGCAGGGGGGTGTCAATCAACCCGATCGTACTCGATCGGGTTGATTTCTGGCGACATCTGTCCGCCTGCTCAGAGCAGGCGGACAGGTTATGGAGCAGCGGTCTTTGTGACCACTGCTTCATAACTGCTGTTTCTGGCGAGACTGCAGGCTCGCCAGAAACACGGGGCATCAAGCTCCATTCGGAGCTTGATACATATGCCCCAAAGTATGCACATTTTACATTCCAATGTTCTTCACATAGAAGGAAATGTTCTATTGTTTGATAGATATTTTTATATTTATCTGATTTTTTTTGTGTGAAATATATATCTATACCTACCTATATATCTATATGAATATATACATGTATAGGTATATACAGATATACCTTTAAAAAATACATAGGCCTCTAGTTATCAAGCCGTCGACTTTCTTGCATTCGACGGCACCAATACGCTCGCCTAAGATCGCCTAACATCACTGCCGCGGACCTGAATACATTCGCCAAAATAATCAAGAAAGCTGTCAAAAAGACGCACACCAAGTACGGTGTGATGAGCAACGGACTGTTGTTAACTAACAGTCATCGATCTCGCTGCTCATCGGCTTATTTGCAGCTTTCTTGGTAACCTGTCACTAATCACCCACACTATACTATACTGTTTTACCCCCTATACCGCCGCTCCCAGAGCCCACCGCAACTCTAATAAAGTGTTTAACCCCTAAACTGCCGTTCCCGGAGCACACCACCACCGACATTTTATGTATTAACCCCTAAACCGCCGCCTACATTATATGTATTAACCCCTAAACCGCCGTTCTCGGACCCCGCCGCCACCTACATTAAATTTATTAACCCCTAATCTGACCCCCCTACACCGCCGCCACCTACATTAAATTTATTAACCCCTAATCTCCCACCCCCAACATTGCCACCACTATAGTCTAATCCTAACACCACCTAACTTAAATATAATTTAAATTAATCTAAATAAATATTACTATCATGAAATAAATTATACCTATTTAAGAATAAATACTTACCTGTAAAATAAACCCTAAGATAGCTGCAATATAACTAATAGTTACATTGTAGCCATCTTAGGATTTATTTTTATTTTACAGGCAACTTTGTATTTATTTTAACTAGGTAGAATAGTTTTTAAATAGTTATTAACTATTTAATAACTACCTAGTTAAAATAAATACAAAAGTACCTGTAAAATAAAACCTAACCTAAGTTACAATTACACCTAACACTACACTATAATTAAATTAATTACCTAAATTAAAATAAATGAATTACAATTAAATAAAAAAACAAAAAAACAAACACTAAATTACAGAAAATAATAAAATAATTACAAGAATTTTAAACTAATTACACCTAATCTAATCCCCCTAATAGAATTAAAAAGCCCCCCAAAATAAAAAAAATCCTAACCTATACTAAATTATAAATAGCCCTTAAAAGGGCATTGCCCCAAAGTAATCAGCTCTATTACCTGTGAAAAAAAAACAATCCCCCCCAACATTACAACCCACCACCCACACACCCAACCCTACTCTAAAACTCACCCAATACCCCCTTAATAAAACCTAACACTAACCCCCTGAAGATCACCCTACCTTGAGAAGTCTTCACCCAACTGGGCCTTAGTCCTCAACGAAGCCGGGCGAAGTCTTCATCCAACCGGGCAGAAGAGGTCCTCCAGACGGGCAGAAGTCTTCATCCAGGCGTCATCTTCTATCTTTATCCATCCGACGAGGAGCAGCTCCATCTTGAAGACATCCGACGCGGAGCATCTATCCAGACCGACGACTACACGATGAATGAATATTCCTTTAAATTATGTCATCCAAGATGGCATCCCTTGAATTCCGATTGGCTGATAGAAGTCTATCAGCCAATCGGAATTAAGGTAGGAAAAATTCTATTGGTTGATGCAATCAGCCAATAGGATTGAGCTTGAATTCTATTGGCTGTTTCAATCAGCCAATAGAATGCAAGCTCAATCCTATTAGCTGATTGCATCAGCCAATAGGATTGAATTTTTCCTACCTTAATTCCGATTGGCTGATAGAATTCTATCAGCCAATCGGAATTCAAGGGACACCATCTTGGAGGACGTCATTAATAGGAATATTCATTCGTCGGGTAGTCGTCGGTCTGGATGGATGCTCCGTGTCGGATGTCTTCAAGATGGAGCCGCTCCTCGTCGGATGGATGAAGATAGAAGATACCGCCTGGTTGAAGACTTCTGACCGTCTGGAGGACCTCTTCTGCCTGGTTGGATGAAGACTTCGCCCGGCTTCGTTGAGGACTTCGGCCTAGTTGGGTGAAGACTTCTCAAGGTAGGGTGATCATCAAGGGGTTAGTGTTTTATTAAGGGGGGACTGGGTGGGTTTTAGAGTAGGGCTGGGTGTGTGGGTGGTGAGATTTAATGTTGGGGGGAATTGTTTTTTTTTTTCAGGTAATAGAGATGATTACTTTGGGGCAATGCCCCGCAAAAGGCCCTTTTAAGGGCTATTGGTAATTTAGTATAGGGTAGGGATTTTTATTATTTTGGGGGCTTTTTATTTTATTAGGGGGATTAGATTAGGTGTAATTAGTTTAAAAATCTTGTAATTATTATATTATTTTCTGTAATTTAGTGGTTTTTTTGTACTTTAGTTAATTTTATTTAATTGTAATTAATTTATTTTAATTTAGGGAATTAATTAAATTATAGTGTAGTGTTAGGTGTAATTGTAACTTAGGTTAGGTTTTATTTTACAGGTAAATTTGTATTTATTTTAACTAGGAAGTTATTAAATAGTTAATAACTATTTAATAACTATTCTACCTAGTTAAAATAAATACAAAGTTGCCTGTAAAATAAAAATAAATCCTAAAATGGCTACAATGTAACTATTAGTTATATTGTAGCTATCTTAGGGTTTATTTTATAGGTATTTAGATTTAAATATGAATTATTTAGTTAATTATAGTAATTTTTCTTTAGATTTATTAAAATTGTATTTAAGTTAGGGGGTGTTAGGGTTAGACTTAGGTTTAGGGGTTAATATGGTTATTATAGTGGCAGCGGTGTGGGGGGGCAGATTAGGGGTTAATAAATATAATATAGGTGGTGGTGGGTTCCGGGAGCGGCGGTTTAGGGGTTAAACAATTTATTTAGTTGCGGCGGGGTCCAGGATTGGCAGGATAGGGGTTAATAACTTTATGTAGGTGGCGGAAGTATATGGGGCGGCAGATTAGGGGTTAATAGGTATAATGTAGGTGGCGGTGGGCTCCGTGAGCGGCAGTTTAGGGGTTAATACATTTATTAGAGTTGTGACGGGGTCTGGGAGCGGCGGTTTAGGGGTTAATAAGTATAATGTAGGTGGCTGCGGTGTAGGGGGGGGCAGATTAGGGGTGTTTAGACTCGGGATACATGTTAGGGTGTTAAGTGTAGACGTTCCCATAGGAATCAATGGGATATCGGGCAGCAGCGAACATAAGCTTTCGCTGCTGTCATACTCCCATTGATTCCTATGGCATCCACCGCCTCCAGGGCGGCGGATTGAAAACCAGGTACGCTGGGCCGCAATAGTGACGAGCGTACCTGGTAGATATTTGTTAACTAGCAAAAGTAGTCAGATAGTGCTGAACTTGCGTTCGGAACATCTGTAGTGACGTAACCATCGATCTGTGTTGGACTGAGTCTGGCGCACCGTATGTTACGTCACTATATTCTACTTTTGCCGGCCTGTAGAGTTTGATAACAGGCGAATCAGGCTCACCACAAATACGCTGCGGAATTCCAGCATATTTGCGGTTGACAGCTTGATAAATAGAGGCCATAAAGCAGTTTGTACTATGCGAAGAACATTGGAATGTAAAATATATACAGCATATACAGAGTAATAAAACATTTTTAAATATTAATATTGAATACAAATATTTTTTTCTTGCTTTCAGGTATTCAACTGTAAAGGGCTCAAATGTTTATAGATAGATAGACAGACAGACAAACAAGCAAATATATAAATAGATAGATAACCCCTGCTAGCCAATAGGTGCCCAGGTCCCCCAAAAGTGCCAAAAATAGCACAGGTACCAAAACACCCTTGGAGAGTCGCCCCTGATCACCATTGGGCACTCAGGAACAACAGGAATATAGCCCCTGCTCACCAATAAGCACCCAGGCAACCTAAGAAATTGGCCCCTGCTAACCAATAGGTGCCATACACAACACGAAAGTGACCCTTGCTTGCCAATAGGCGCACAGGCACCTTGAGAAAGTGGCCCCTGCTTATTAAAGGGCTTTCAAGCATTCCAGGAAAGTTATAATTTTACATGTTTTACCTCTGTAATTACCTTGCATCTAAGCCTCAGCAGACTGCCCCCTTATTTCAGTTCTTTTGACAGACTTGAATTTTAGCCAATCAGAGCTGTCTCCATGGTAAATTCACGTGCATGAGCTCAATGTTATTTATATGAAACATGTGAACTAATGCCCTCTAGTGGTGAAAAACTATCAAAATGCATTTAGATTAGAGGCAGCCTCCAAAGTCTAAGAAATTAGCATATGAACCTCCTAAGTTTAGCTTTCAAATAAGAATACCAAGAAAACAAAGCAAAATTGGTGATAAAAGTAAATTGGAAATTTGTTTAAAATTACATGCCCTATTTGAATCATGAAAGTTTTTTTTGGACTTGAGTGTCCCTTTAACCCCTTAACGACCAAGGACGTACGCCACACGTCCTCAAAAAAAAGACAGTTAATGACCGAGGACGTGTGGCGTGCGTCCTTGGTCTGGAAAGCAGCTGGAAGCGATCCTGCTCGCTTCCAGCTGCTTTCCGGTTATTGCAGTGATGCCTCGATATGGAGGCATCCTGCAATAACCCCCCTTGGCCATCCGATGCAGAGAGAGCCACTCTGTGGCCCTCTCTGCACCGGACATCGGTGGCCGGTATCGTTGGTGGGTGGGAGCTTACGTGGGAGGCGGGTGGGCGGCCATCGGTGCTCAGTGTGGAGTGGAGGGGGCGGGATCGGGGGCGCGCACGGGAGCGCGCGCACGGGGGGTGGTGGGCGGGCGCGTGCACGGGGCGGGAGCGGGTGGGAACCGCTACACTACAGAAAAAAAAGGTTAAAAATTAAAAACACAATGAATGTAAAATATCATCTAAGGGACCTGGAAGGGGTTGGGGGTTGGTCTCGGTGGGGGGGGGGGGAAGCTACACTACAGAAAAGGGAATTTTTTTTAAAAAAAAGGCACATTTTGTTACAAAACTGGGTACTGGCAGACAGCTGCCAGTACCCAAGATGGCGCCCATTATTGCAGAGGGGAAGGGTTAGAGAGCAGTTTGGTGGGGGATCAGTGAGGTTGGGGTCTAAGGGGGGATCCTACACATCAGCATATGTAAATATGCTTTTTTTTTTTTTTTTTTTAAAAGGGCCAAATACCTTTTATTTTAGTACTGGCAGAGTTTCTGCCAGTACTTAAGATGGCGGGGACAATTGTGGGGTGGGGGAGGGAAGAGAGCTGTTTGGGAGGGATCAGGGGGTCTGATGTTTCAGGTGGGAGGCTGAGCTCTACACTAAAGCTAAAATTAACCCTGCAAGCTCCCTACAAGCTACATAATTAACCCCTTCACTGCTAGCCATAATACACGTGTGATGCGAAGCGGCATTTAGAGGCCTTCTAATTACCAAAAAGCAATGCCAAAGCCATATATGTCTGCTATTTCTGAACAAAGGGGATCCCAGAGAAGCATTTACAACCATTTGTGCCATAATTGCAGAAGCTATTTGCTATTTGTAAATAATTTCAGTGAGGTGAAATGGTGGCATGAAATATACCAAAATTGGCCTAGATCAATACTTGGGGTTGTCTACTACACTACACTAAAGCTAAAACTACCCCAAAAAGCTCCCTACATGCTCCCTAATTAACCCCTTCACTGCTGGGCATAATACACGTGTGGTGCGCAGTGGCATTTAGCGGCCTTCTAATTACCAAAAAGCAACACCAAAGTCATATATGTCTGCTATTTCTGAACAAAGGGGATCCCAGAGAAGAATTTACAACCATTTATGCCATAATTGCACAAGCTGTTTGTAAATAATTTAAGTTAGAAACCAAAAGTTTGTGAAAAAAATTTGTGAAAAGTGAACGATTTTTTTGTATTTAATCGCATTTGACGGTGAAATGGTGGCATGAAATATACCAAAACGGGCCTAGATCAATACTTTGGGATGTCTACTAAAAAAAAATATATACATGTCAATGGATATTCAGAGATTCCTGAAAGATATCAGTGCTCTAATGTAACTATCGCTAATTTTGAAAAGAAATGGTTTGGAAATAGCAAAGTGCTACTTGTATTTATGGCCCTATAGTTTACAAAAAAAGCAAAGAACTTGTAAACATTGGGTATTTCTAAACTCAGGACAAAATTTAGAAACTATTTAGCATGGGTGTTTTTTGGTGGTTGTAGATGTGTAACAGATTTTGGGGGTCAAAGTTAGAAAAAGTGTGTTTTTTTCTATTTTTTCCTCATATTTTATAATTTTTTTTATAGTAAATTATAAGATATGATGAAAATAATGGTATCTTTAGAAAGTCCATTTAATGGCAAGAAAAACGATATATAATATGTGTGGGTACAGTAAATGAGTAAGAGGAAAATTACAGCTAAACACAAACACTGCAGAAATGTAAAAATAGCCTTGGTCCCAAACGGACAGAAAATGGAAAAGTGCTGTGGTCATTAAGGGGTTAAGGACAAGGGCTATTTTTAAATTTCTGCAGTGTTTGTGTTTAGCTGTAATTTTCCTCTTACTCATTTATTGTACCCACACATATTATATACCGTTTTTCTCGCCATTAAATGGATTTTCATCATATCTTATAATTTACTATAATTTTTTTTTATAAAATATGAGGAAAAAATGGAAAAAAACACACTTTTTCTAACTTTGACCCCCAAAATCTGTTACACATCTATAACCACCAAAAACAACCATACTAAATAGTTTCAAAATTTTGTCCTGAGTTTAGAAATACCCAATGTTTACATGTTCTTTGCTTTTTTTGCAAGTTATAGGGCAATAAATACAAGTAGCACTTTGCTATTTCCAAATCACTTTTTTTCAAAATTAGCGCTAGTTACATTGAAACCCTGATATCTGTCAGGAATACCTGAATATCCCTTGACATGTATATATATTTTTTTTTAGAAGACAACCCAAAGTATTGATCTAGGCCCATTTTGATATATTTCATGCCACCATTTCACCGCCAAATGCGATCAAATAAAATAATAATGTTCAATTTTTCACAAATTTTGTCACAAACTTTAGGTTTCCCACTGAAATTATTTACAAACATGCCACCATTTCACCTCCAAATGCGAGCAAATAAAAAAAAACTTTAAATTTTTCACAATTTTAGGTTTCTCACTGAAATATTTACAAACAGCTTGTGCAATTATGGCACAAATTGTTGTAAAAGCTTCTCTGGGATCCCCTTTGTTCAGAATTAGCAGACATATGGCTTTGGCATTGCTTTTTGGTAATTAGAAGGCCGCTAAATTCTGCAGCGCACCACACGTGAATTATGCCCAGCACTGAAGGAGTTAATTAGGTAGCTTGTAAGGAGCTTGCAGGGTTAATTTTAGCTTTAGTGTAGAGATCAGCCTCCCACCTGACACTTCCCACCCCCTGATCCCTCCCAAACAGCTCTCTTCCCTCCCCCACCCCACAATTGTCCCGCCATCTTAAGTACTGGCAGAAAGTCTGCCAGTACTAAATAAAATGAGTTTTTTTAATTTTATTTTTTTAAAATATTTATTCAGCTGTGATGGTCCCCTGCCTTAGCCCCCAACCTCCCTGATACCCCCCCAAACAGCTCTCTAACCCTCCCCCACTACCTAATTGCCTCCATCTTGGGTACTGGCAGTTGTCTGCCAGTACCCAGTTTGCCCCCATAAACAACAGTATTTTTGTTTTGCTTTTGACCTTCAAACTTTTTCTGTAGTGTAGCAGCCCCCCCTCAATACCCCCATCCCCCTCCCAGATCCTTTTTTATTTTATTTCATTAACTTAACTTTTTTTCCCCTCTCATGATCTCATTGGTGTCAGTGGCTAATGCGCGCGCGCACACACACACACGTGCACGCACACACGCGCGCACACGCAGGCCCCCCCCGCACGCTCCCGGCACCCGGCGTGCACATTGCACTTACAGGAACCGGATGCCGGGTAGCGATGGGCCGCCCACCCGCCTCCCTGCTACGCTCCCACCCACCCACCAAGGAACGGCACCATCACTACCGGTGCAGAGAGGGCCACAGAGTGGCTCTCTCTGCATCGGAGGCTTGTAAAAAAGGTATTGCAGGAGGCCTCCATATTGAGGCATCCTGCAATACCCTGAGAGCTGCTGGAAGCGATTGCGATCGCTTCCAGCACTCTGTTAAACAACTGACGTACCAGGTACGTCTATTGTCATTAACTGTTAGTTTTTGCATGACGTACCTGGTATGTCAGTTGTCATTAAGGGGTTAAAAAATATTGGTTTTGGGAGAGACCTTGACGTGGTACCTGGGCTTATCCCATTTGGCCAGATGCAGTAACTAACTCTTTAATTTTTGCTTTTAATCTTAGCTGAGTGCTTGTGAGTGCTGAACTTCCTCTGTGTGATATATATATATATATATATATATATATATATATATATATATATATATATATATATATATATATATATATATCACACAGAGGAAGTTCCACAGTACAACAATATTCTTAAAGGTGAATAATTTCTTTATTTGGATATCAAAACCATAAAAAGCGACATTTCGGACCTACATGGTCCTTAATCATGCATGAATAAGGACCATGTAGGTCCGAAACGTCGCTTTTTTATGGTTTTGATATTGCAGGTCCAAAACGTCGCTTTTTTATGGTTTTGATATCCAAATAAAGAAATGATTCACCTTTAAGAATATCGTTGTACTGTGGTACTGTCACATTCTATGCATGGACTGTACATATTGGAGTTTTGCTGATACTCCACAGTGACGAGCACACAGTCTGCTACAATATTTATGGGTACAGTGCTGGACTCTATCTATTTATTTAGTTTATATATATATATATATATATAGTTTGTACCAAAATACCACCAGATATATGTAGAAATATGTATTTATGAATAAATAGAACATATTATGTTATATGAAGAACATTGGAATGTGAAATATTTATATTTTTATGTTAGCGCACTCGGGTTGGCGCGAGTAGGGTGTTAGGTTTTTTCCACTTTTTTTTCTCAATTGACTTCTAAGTTAGCACGCGAATGAAAGCAGTTTACTTTAATACAAGCACAACCCAAATGTCTATTTCTAGCGCAGCTTACATTCGAGAGGGAGTGTTAAATAACACTCCAATTGTAATCAGGCACTCCGTGTTTATGCATATTTGAAACTGTGTAAAATAAAATATTTTAGTACAAACATGTGAAGCCTTGTCTGAAAACCACATCCCCCACACATATGCTTTGCCACCTCAGAATAAGCACTAAAATGGATGTGCAAAAGGTAGCAACACTACAACTAGTACATCTATTATGATGTCAACTTATAACCACTTTACCTTTTGTCCATTCTTTGCTAAATGTCAGAATGTTCATTATGACATAAGTGACAGGGTATAAAAGGCCAGAGCTTAGTGAGGCAACAAAGAGTACCGAGGAGAACAAGGAGAAGGAGCAGCCAAACACAGGGGATGAGAGAACTGAACAATCAGAAAGAGTCAGTCTTTCTTTTGATCGCTGCCAGCATCTCCAGGCCACCCAAAGAGAGCAACAGAGACGCTTAAGTTCCATACAAAGGAGGAATCAGTTAAGGCAAAATGATATATTCTGGAAAATTGTGCACCCTCACAGGGTATGGCAATATTTATATACTCATTTTATAGGTTGAACTCAATAGATGTCTATCTTCTTTCAACCTCATTTACTATGCTATGTATTATAATGAGTCTTGTCATACCTGAGGACACATCACTTCCTGTTGACATGTATGCCATACAACCTACAGATCAAGATAGGTGTTAGAGAAGGAGACTTGTCCACTTTGCTGTAGAAGAATTCCTCTGAACTTTGTCCCACAGAAAGACATAGAAGGAATAATGATATATTCTGTACCATCGTACACACTCACATGGTATGTTAATATTTATATACTCATTTTATAGGTTGAATTCAATAGATGTCTACCTTCTTTCAACCTCATTTACTATGTTATGTATAATAATTATTATCATTTATTTGTATAGAGCCACCAAATTCCATGAGTCTTGTCGTACCTGAGGACACATCACTTCCTGTTGCCATGTATGCCATACAACCTACAGATCAAGATAGGTGTTAGAGAAGGAGGCTTGTCCACTTTGCTGTAGAAGAATTCCTCAGAACAACAACTTTGTCCCACAGAAAGACATAGAAGGAATAATTATATATTCTGTACCATCGTACACCCTCACAGGGTATGGCAATATTTATATACTCATTTTATAGGTTGAACTCAATAGATGTCTACCTTCTTTCAACCTCATTTACTGTCCATTTATTTGTATAGCGCCGCCAAATTCCGTGAGTCTTGTCGTACCTGAGGACACATCACTTCCTGTTGCCATGTATGTCATACAACCTGCAGTTCAAGATAGGTGTTAGAGAAGGAGGCTTGTCCACTTTGCTTTAGAAGAATTCCTCGGAACAACAACTTTGTCCCACAGAAAGACATAGAAGGAAGAATTATATATTATGTACCATCTGACACCCTCACAGGGTATGGCAATATTTATATACTCATTTTATAGGTTAAACTGGATGGACTTCTATCTTCTTACAACCTCATTTACTATGTTTTGTATTTTAATGAGTCTTGTCGTACCTGAGGACACAGATGAACTTAATAAGGCAACAGTGTCTAGGATTTATTTGCCTGACTGAATGAAAATGAATAAATAAACAGAATATGACTTTAACATCAGCTGTGTGTTGCTTTTCATTTCTTAGACAAAATCTTATTTTCAATGCACTTGTTGGTTGGTTAAAAAGAGCTGAATATATTTACAAATACATTATATACTTCTGAGGGGTAATGAGACACTAATCTTATATTTATAATAATATCTATTTAAGAAATTTATACCAGTTCACCCACTCAGTACAGATAATAAATTCTAAATCAATTTAAAGGGACATTTAAGGGATATTAAACAGTGTTCCTTTAGTAAAAACAAATATGTTAAATCAAAGTAAACATAAAAAGAAAAAGATTGTGTAAAAAAAAACCCCATCTAAAAACATCAAACAACTTGCTTGTTTTCTTGCTAAATTAACACCTAGAAATTCTCAGTGTAACCCCTGTCCTCAGTGTGATAAGAGTGAAGACTTTTTTAAAACTTAACTCTTATTCTGCCAGTTCTGAGCATGAGCAAATCTGACTCCCTGTTTAGTCCTTTCACTTAACCCCTTCACATCGTTAGGATGTTACATTCTGTCCTAACAGTGCTGGGCTTTAACACCAAAGGACGGCATGGAACATCCTACCTCATAAGGCGTCCTGCAGCCTCCCCCTTTGGATGAACTCAAGGTCTCCTTAGATCCAATCCTGGCCTTGAAAATATGTGATTGCATCAACGATCGCTTGATTTAATTTTTGCAGCAATAGTTTACCTCAGAATTATATTCCAATGTTAAACACTTGTGGCATGAAGGTGTTAATACTAAACCAACGCTGGAAGTTTTATGACATCATGCTGGATAAGTAATGGACATTGCACAAATGAAGTTTAAATAAAATAAATAAACGGTACAATCCATTTTATATCAATGCATAATATATATATTGCAGTGATTTGTATTAAGTATAAGCCACTGCTCAGTGCTTTTTAATTACAACAATGAAACAGACAGTTTATTTTTCCTTTAAACAGTTATTGCTTTTGTGTAAAATTGAGGCCAAAAAGCAAATTCTACAACCTGCAATTGCTGCATATCAAGTAGCTGGTTTCGGCAATTTGAAGCAAATTGATCACCTAGGTTACTGCTTTTGCGCATGATTACAAGTGGAGTGGTATTTAACACTTCCGTTTGTGCACTAATAAAGCTAAAAATAAACTTGTATTGTTTAGGATATCGTATTACAAGTTGAAAGTATTTTTTTGTTGTGAACAAAACCTGATGCACACTAAACACTGGACTTCGAATAGCGCAACTGCGTTAAATTTGATTCTCTACAGAAAAAAACACCTATCGCTTGTTTGCTAACTTGATTGTGTTTAACCAAGTGTGCTATATCTGACATAAAGGGGCATATTTATCAAGGTCTGTCGGACCGGATCTGACAGTGCGGATCAGGTCCGACAGACCCCGCTGAATACGACGAGCAATACGCTCACCGTATTCAGCATTGCACCAGCAGCTCACAAGAGCTGCTGGTGCAACGCCACCCCCTGCTGACTCGCAGCCAATCGGCCGCCAGCAGGGGTGTCAATCAACTCGATCGTACTCGATCGGGTTGATTTCTGGCAGGCGGACAGGTTATGCTCAGAGCAGGCGGACAGGTTATGGAGCAGCGGTTTTTGTGACCGCTTCTTCATAACTGCTGTTTCTGGCGAGTCTGCAGGTGAGCCTGCAGCCTGCCTACATATGCCCCAAAATATGCACATTTTACATTCCAATGTTCTTCACATAGAAGGAAATGTTCTATTGTTTGATAGATATTTTTATATTTATCTGATTTTTTTGTGTGAAATATATATCTATACTTACCTATATATCTATATGAATATATACATGTATAGGTATATATAGATATATCTTTTAAAAATACATAGGCCTCTAGTTATCAAGCCGTCGACTTTCTTGCATTCGACGGCACCAATACGCTCGCCTAAGATCGCCTAACATCGCTGCCACAGACCTGAATACATTCGCCAAAATTATCAAGAAAGCCGTCAAAAAGACGCGCACCAAGTACGGTGCGATGAGCAACGGACTGTTGTTAACTAACATTCATCGATCTTGCTGCTCATCGGCATATTCACAGCTTTCTTAGTAAGCTGTCACTAATCACCCACACTATACTATACTGTTTTACCCCCTATACCGCTGCTCCCGGAGCCCACTGCAACTAAATAAAGATATTAACCCCTAAACCGCCGCTCCCGGAGCCCACCGCAACTCTAATAAAGTGTTTAACCCCTAAACCGCCGTTCTCGGAGCCCACCGCCACCTACATTATATGTATTAACCCATAAACCGCCGCTCCCGGAGCCCACCGCCACTTACATTATATGTATTAACCGCTAAACCGCCATTCCCGGACCCCGCCGCAACTAAATAAAATGTTTAACCCCTAAACTGCCGCTCACGGAACCCCCGCCACCTACATTAAATTTATTAACCCCTAATCTGACCCCCCTACACCGCCGCCACCTACAATAAATGTATTAAACCCTAATCTCCCACCCCCAACATCGCCGCCACTATAGTTTAACCCTAGCCCTAACACCCCCTAACTTAAATATAATTTAAATTAATCTAAATAAATATTCCTATTATGAAATAAATTATACATATTTAAGAATAAATACTTACCTGTAAAATAAACCCTAAGATAGATACAATATAACCAATAGTTACATTGCATCCATCTTAGGATTTATTTTTATTTTACAGGCAACTTTGTATTTATTTTAAATAGGTAGAATAGTTATTAAATAGTTATTAACTATTAATAACTACTTAGTTAAAATAAATACAAAAGTACCTGTAAAATAAAACCTAACCTAAGTAACAATTACACCTAACACTACACTATAATTAAATGAATTCCCTAAATTAAAATAAATTAATTACAATTAAATAAAATGATCTGAAGTACAAACCCCCCCCCACTAAATTAAAGAAAATAATAAAATAACTACAATAATTTTAAACTAATTGCACCTAATCTAATCCCCCTAATAAAATTAAAAAGCCCCCCAAAATAATAAAAATTCCTACCCTATACCAAATTACAAATAGCCCTTAAAAGGGCTTTTTGCGGGGCATTGCTCCAAAGTAATCAGCTCTATTACCTGTAAAAAAAATAACAATCCCCCCCCAACTTTACAACCCACCACCCACACACCCAACCCTACTCTAAAACCCACCCAATACCCCCTTAATAAAACCTAACACTAACCCCCTGAAGATCACCCTACCTTGAGAAGTCTTCACCCAACCGGGCCTAAGTCCTCAACGAAGCCGGGCGAAGTCTTCATCCAACCGGGCAGAAGAGGTCCTCCAGATGGGCAGAAGTCTTCAGGCGGCATCTTCTATCTTTATCCATCCGACAAGGAGCGGCTCCATCTTGAAGAAATCTGACGCAGAGCATCCATCCAGACCGACGACTACCCGATGAATGAATATTCCTTTAAATGACTTCATCCAAGATGTCATTCCTTGAATTCCGATTGGCTGATAGAAGTCTATCAGCCAATCGGAATTAAGGTAGGAAAAATCCTATTGATTGTTCCAATCAGCCAATAGAATGCGAGCTCAATCCTATTAGCCGATTGCATCAGCCAATAGGATTGAATTTCAATCCTATTGGCTGATTGCATCAGCCAATAGGATTTTTCCTACCTTAATTCCGATTGGCTGATAGAATTCAATCAGCCAATCGGAATTCAAGGGACACTATCTTGGAGGACGTCATTTAAAGGAATATTTATTCGTCGGGTAGTCGTCAGTCTGGATGGATGCTCCGTGTCGGATGTCTTCAAGATGGAGCCGCTCCTCGTCGGATGGATGAAGATAGAAGATGCCGCCTGGATGAAGACTTCGGCCCGTCTGGAGGATCTCTTCTGCCTGGTTGGATGAAGACTTCACCCGGCTTCCTTGAGGACTTCGGCCCGTTTGGGTGAAGACTTCACAAGGTCGGGTGATTTTCAATGGGTTAGTGTTAGGTTTTATTAAGGGGGGATTGGGTGGGTGTTAGAGTAGGGTTGGGTGTGTGGGTGGTGGGTTTTAATGTTGGGGGGGGAATTGTTATTTTTTTTCAGGTAATAGAGCAGATTACCTTGGGGCAATGCCCCGCAAAAGGCCCTTTTAAGAGCTATTTGTAATTTAGTATAGGGTAGGGATTTTTATTATTTTGGGAGGCTTTTTATTTTATTAGGGGGATTAGATTAGGTGTAATTAGTATTAGTATTAGTTGTTTTTTTGTTTTAAGCTTAACCAGGGCTCAGCTATTATTACATTGAATTTTGTTTTCCTCAGTCTTGCTGACCGAAAAGTTTCATATCAATATATTTTCCATTATTCAAGGTAGTTTACTTGCTTAGGCCCCAGCTAGTCGCTTATTTCTGTAAATAAGTGCAGTTTATAACCTTGATTGTAGTCTAGGAATGTTGGGGGTAAACATAAATATAATAAGTATTTTTCTAATATTTTTACCCTATATGCGAGAGCCATCTACTGTTAGAACCATAATATTTCATCTAATTAATTTTATGTTAATTAATGATTAAAATATTATAATTAATGACTCCTCCTAGATGAGAGAATAAGAATATATAGGGTCTAGCCCAATGGGAGGGGGTGGTTTTCCTGGGTTTTTGGAACTGGTCACATAATTTATGGAGTTGGTAATTTGCTAATCAACTACAGAGGTCCGAGATTATTGGATTATAACTGCTGAGGCTAGTTTAGCCCATTCGGACAGACCTACGACCTGACAGTTTGATTCCTGTCTGCAAAGGGGGAATTTATTTACTTTGGTGATGTATGAAAGAAAGTCACTTTAAATGTTAATATCATTAAGATTTACATTTTACATTTATGTAAAATACCTTTGTCTATTTAATCAGGTAAATTAATTAATTGTTTTATATCTTTGTGTTTTCTTTATAAAAATTCCTACCACCTGGTCTTATTTGTCGACAATAACACCGGGTGAATCAGGAATTAGGATAGATTATCATCTGACGGTTTATCATAATTATTAATCTACCTGATTCTCCGCAATTACCTTAGAGGGTTTATAATGAAATATTTGGTTCCTATCATCATGCCAATGTTTGTGTTATTTTGAAAATATGACTTAATCATCTTTATTGTTTAATCTCTGTATTATTCTGTTTTCCTTGCTATTTGGAGTTATGTTATCGCGTTAGTGATTATTATAGAACTGTAGTTTATATCTCTGTAATATTTTGATTGCTTAAGTTTCTATTAAATGCTAATTATTAATAACAAAATACTTTAATAAAGCTAATTTTTGTTATTCATCTGGTGTCGGTATAATTAATAGACTGATAGCAGCTAAAAGGATTCAGATTTGTTTATTACCTTTCATAACTTATAGAAAAATGTGTCATTTAAAATTGCACCATTTCACATAATATACTTTTATGGATAAAGGTAATATTCATAACATCTTGGGGGCACTAGCAGAGAGTTGAAATAGTTTATTGATTGCCAATATTGATGTTTTCTTGTGGGAATAATTAGTATTAATTACGTATTTTCTTGCAATTGTATTTCTCCTTTAATTGAAAAGCAGACTTGAGTTTGTCTTGCTGTCCTTGTGTTGTTTTGAGAAGAGATAACATTTTGGCTGTTGTCCCGGATAGGAAAATTGTATTTTGCAGTTAAAGCTACAGTGGGTTATTTGAGCATTTGATTAAAAAAAAATGTCTGTGTTTGGGGATGTTTCTTGTCAGGATAGTAGGTCCCTTTTGGGTAAATCTCAATCTATATCTGATACTGATACAGCGGAAGTTGTGCGAAATAGAGTTTTACATCAACTTTTTCGTAAAGTTAAATCAAAGGATTCTTTTGATAATTGGTATCTAAGTTTGAAGTCAATGATCTGTGACACAAAATATATTTTGTGTGATAACCCTGAAGGTTATAGGGCAAAATTGTTAGAATTGGCAAATGCTAGGGGCTCTAATGAGATAAATAAATTGATATATAGTACATGGCCAATATTGTTTCTTTTGCAAGAATTTTGGGCTGACAAATATGTCCAGCAGAATGCTAAATTTACTATTGTATCAGCTGAGGTGGATATGTTGAATAAAAAATTGTCTGAAAGCG
This sequence comes from Bombina bombina, assembly GCF_027579735.1. Classification (NCBI taxonomy): domain Eukaryota; kingdom Metazoa; phylum Chordata; class Amphibia; order Anura; family Bombinatoridae; genus Bombina; species Bombina bombina. The sequence goes on from NW_026513108.1 coordinate 185,712, forward strand.
AAAATAAGGTTCGCTGCCAGGAAAAGACAGAACGGGAGTTGCAGATTAAAATAAATGATTTAGAATACAGAGTTAGCACTCTTAAAGACAGATTGACATCCTCTAATCGTGAAAATGATGCTTTAACACATGTTAATAGCATTCTTGATAAACGAGTAATGTATGCTGAAAAGGAGTTGGAGAAACTCAGGGAAAGTCAATCTGAGCTCTGTGTTCAACCTGAGATTAAGTTTTCAACTCCCGCTCATGTTGATTTTTCCTCAAAGGAAAAGAAAGATTTGGATCACAGAATTAAAACTTTAATACATTCTGACTGTGATTTGTCAGAATCGGGAGAGGCACAGGAATTTTCTGACGGTGCTGAAAGTATTGATTATAAAACAATGCCAAATTAAAGGAAACAAGCAAAACAATTGAACGTTAGACATAATGATGTGAAAATCATAAAGTTTCTTAAGGAAACTATTCAACCATTTGATGAATGTAGTAAAACATCAATTGTTGATCATATAGATTTATTTGAACGTACTCTGGAGTTGTTGGAGGTGACAGATAACAGTTCTAAGATACGTTATTTATCTTGGACTTTTGTCATTAAGCATTTTGGATTTTTCAAATATCTTGAGGAAGAGGGGGTTTAACAGTGGGATGATATAAAGGATGAACTGTATACAGCCTTTTCCCCTCTTAAATCTGTCCTTGCAAAGAAAAAAAGTTTGTACAGTATGCAATGTGCAGATGATCAGAGCCCTCGTGATTTTCTGGCTTGTCTCAAACGCTTTTATTGTGAGTGTTAAGCCGCGGCAGATTGTAATTGCCCAGAATTGTATTTTTATGCATTACCTGCATACATACGCCAAAATATGGTTAGAGATTTTAACCCGACAGTGTCATTAAATTGGCCTGTTAAAGAATGTACCAAAGTTTTTGAAATTCACCAACTTGAGTTAAAGGGTATTTCTAAAACAAAGAGTTTTTTCAGGCCAAGTAGCAGAAATTAGTGTTGCTTCTGAGCATCCATTACAGTCCAGTCAGAATTCTCAGAAAGAAAAATGTTCAGGAGAGGGGGGGCCGAGACAGAACACACGGGGTCCTGCAAATGCTAATACTGATTATTTTGGTTGAGGGAAAAGAAACTGGTTTAACAGGAGCTATTATAATAATAGGTTTCCTGGCAGAGGATCTGCAAATACTAATCCTACAGCAACAGCTGTAACACAACCTGCCCCTTCCAGTCCAAAGGAGGGAACGTCTAAGAAAGCTCCTCAAAAGTCTGAAGACTATGGTAGGCTGGAAAAACAGGTTAAGGAGTTAAGCTTGCAGATGAGCTAGTTGATGTCAATGTTGTCCCAGCCAAACATAAAATCAGGAAAGAACCCCTTTTCTGCCTGCCAGCCTAGTACTAGTCAGGAAAATTGACTAATTGATACCCCAAAGCAAACTCCAGGATTTGATGTGATTAATGAATCTAATGTACACGTGTTGTCTGATGTAAATAGTAATTTAGATAATGTTATTGCTCATGGTACTAATGTTTCCTCAGATGAAAATGTGGTAAAGCTTCAATCTAATCAAAAAATTATTGTAAGTGATCATGTAAGCTCTAATGAATGAAAAAATGCTTCTCTCCCTTTAACAGGACAGACTGAGAGTGTGTTATGTGTCACTCCTAATCCTGCTCATATGGGGTTAAGAGATAACATGTTACTTGAAAACTGTAGTCATATGCAGGATGTTATTAAATCCCATGAGACTACGGCAGTCCTGCAAGCTTTACCTGAAGGTGGTGGTAATGGGTTGATATTGGATACCCTTACCATTAATACTGATAATTCACCTAAAATTTTTACAATACAATGGTTAGGTGTTTCAGACCTGGAGGGGGACAATGTTACCAAATGTAAACAATGGAAGAATGCGAACATGTTGGAGCATTCTCATTTTCTCTGTGAAATGCAAGAAAGAAATCAGAGGTATTATATACCCCTCAACATCCAGAACATTATGGGACAGGTCATGAGCCTGATTGATACTGGTTCTCAAATTACTGTCATGTCAGAAAATATTTGTAGGCAAATCATGGACATAGCTCCAGAGGAGTTAAAGTTAAAAACCTACACTGGTATCTTGCAAAATTTTGATGGAAAACCTATTGAAGTTATAGGTTATGTATGGCTTAAAATCAAAATTGGGAAAATGTCCCTGCAACATCCAGTTGTTGTGGTTAAAGCAGCTGAAGAACAATTTCTTATTGGGAATGATTTGCTTAGACGTCTTAATCCTATAATTGATTGCATAAATGGTGTTGTATGGTCACAGGTGAATACACCAATCAATTATCAACGGGTTAGATATTATACTAACCCAAAGTGTTGTCATATAATTGAGCATAGAGAGGATTCTGTTGAAATTCATTTTCGGAACAGTTAAGTACCTGAGATGACAATCCTACAAAATAAGGATGTTGGCATGCAGTTATATATGTGTGACAATGTAATTCAAGTTAATCCAAAAGAGATTGCATGTACTTTGGTGGAAGTTGATGTACTTACTATTTCTTTTCTTCAGAAGAATGGTAAGTCATCTGATTTAAAGAATCATACTCAGTTTTTAACTGAGTTAAAAGAAATAGATCATGAATTGTTTATTCCTCTTCAAATTAATGATATTGGAAGGGTAAAACATGCAAAACTTGCCCTTAATAGAGAGCATTGTTACATTAGTAGTTGCTTATTAAGACAATTGGAGAATCCAATGATAATTAGGAATCTTCCACCTTATGATCAGTGGGTGCATGATATTGATGGTGATGTTACAGACGTAGCTGTTGTAGCTAAATGCTTGTTGTCTGTCTCTCTTGGAAATAAGACTGCCAGACATTTATTTTTGGTTTTGGATGAGCCAAAATATCAAATGTATATTGGAAATTATTTGTTACATCGCTTTGCTGTTCAAATTGATTTTACTAACCATATTTTATGGTCAAGATTAAAGAGTAACCCTCTAAACTATATGGATGACATAAAGGTTTTGAGATCCGCTCAACAATTGCCATATGCAATGATTGTACAAGTTCAAAATAATGTAACTATTCCAGGGGGTGGAAATCAATTTCCCCTTTCTCTAGAGGTTAAAAGGGGGCAAGAAATTCAAGGCTTTGATGCTCTGATAAATATATGTCAGAAGATCCAACAATTGGGCATAACTGTTACTCATATGCCATTGGTTAATATTCACCAGATCCATTTACCATTTTGGTAAATAATGTGATGCCCCATACTATGGGGGGTAGTTATCAACGTGTCAACTTTCCTGCCTTCGCCGGCCCAATATGCCCGCCTAAGCTCGCCTCACATCGCCGCCACGGACCTGAAAAATTTCGCCTTAGTTATCAAATAAAGCTGTCAAAAAGCCGCGGGGCGATGAGCAGCGGACTGTGAGAGTTATCACTCATCCGATCTCGCTGCTCTTCGGCTTTTTCCCAGCTTTATTGCTAGCCTGTCACTAAGCACTCACACTAACTAACACTGTTCTATTGGCTGATCGAAACAGCCAATAGAATGCGAGCTCAATCTGATTGGCTGATTGGATCAGCCAATCGGATTGAACTTGAATCTGATTGGCTGATTCAATCAGCCAATCAGATTTTTCCTACCTTAATTCCGATTGGCTGATAGAATCCTATCAGCCAATCGGAATTGAAGGGACGCCATCTTGGATGACGTCCCTTAAAGGAGGGGTGGGGCGTGAGGGCGCTAGTGAAAGCTTAAGAAATCTAAATGGTGAATATTTAACACAGTATGTGTCTATGTATTCAGTGTCTGCTCAAATAATTGCTTTAAATATATAAAACTAAAATTTCAGTGTTTGTTTATATAAATGCTGTGTAATAGTTTGTGTATTTTATAACGTTTTAGGATATATTATGACCATATATCATAATTTATAATAATTTAAATAAAGTGCACTGTGTGACAAATTTTCTGCAACCAAAAATTCTTTGATTTTTAATATACACTGCTATATAGAATCAATATTTCTCTTGAAAATTTCATACGTTTTAAACTTGGTTTTAACTTACAAATTCTAAGTATACCGATGTTCAAATATATATCTTCATTCAAATACTATATAGGTATTTCTCTTTTGTACAAATATATGCCAAAAGAACAACAAAAGAGGAGATTAAATGTTAATAAAAGTTATTTATTATAACAATATAAAAATCGAATTAAATAAAAGGGACGTCTCCCCAAAATTAAAAAATTAAAATAAAAACAGTATCTGTTAGCAGTAGATTCTGAATTCCTAATAATTTCTGCAACTCTATATAAACAAGGGAGTCTTTGCAATCAGGTTTCTAAGGATTTCCCATTGCCGTATTTTCTTAACAGAAATGTTTCTTATTATGGCAATTTAAAGTTGTACAAAGTCAGTAAGGTTTTGCAGTATGCAGTCCCAGACTTAGCGGTTCAAAGTGAGGTTAGATGAATATTGTGATACTTAGCGTATGAGTTACCTTCTCCCTTACAGCCGGTTTATTCACTGCTGTTTTCCTCGATGCGACTGTAAACTCAGACCCGCCGCATGTAGTCGGCGTCTGACGTCACTGTCTGGTCTTTGATCTTCTGAATCCGTTATTAAGTAACAGTTTGGCTCTTTAATTTTTCAGAGCCTCTGTGTTTCAAAAAATCCTGCACTTAGTGTTGTACACGCAGGAAAGAGATGCTTGAAAGATGTTATGTAGTAGTTGTTGGTAGTAAAAATAACCCGGGTTATACTGTCATAACACTTTTTCGATTGCTTAATTCAAAAGCTTGTAGAAAAGTCACTTAGTACCACTGAGGGTCACAGGAATCACTGGAAGCCACCAAGGGTCACAAGGGTCGACGCGTTTCGCTCTTATTCAGAGCTTTATCAAGATACTTGTGAGTCCTGAGTGTAGATATTTATAGCTGGTGCCAGACTTTGATTGGTTATTGCTTCAATAGATTAAAGGTGGAATTTTTTTGCTCGCATTCTGTTAAGGTGGAATATTTGAAAAACTCATACTTGTATCACATTGAATAGTTGAACTCCCTTGTTTTACTATTACAGTGCTATTTTTGCTAGTAATGCTTAAATTATAAAGTGGATATAAAATAAAATATATGTTGCAAGGTAAAATATCATGAATTAAAATTAAACTTCAGATACATCAATTTATAATTATAAAATTAATCGGCCTATCCAATAGGTATTGCTCTAAAACCTAGGTAAAATATTACACATTCCATATTTTGGAGACTTTGCTGGGCCTAACAATAAAAATTAACTATATAATATAAAAATCCATAATTCATTATAAAAAGGTGAATATATATTATATACAATGTCTACTAATAATGTAGATTAATGTGAATTAAAGTATTGTTGGGGGGTGGTTTATGGTATTATTCCAATAGAAAGGGGGAAAGATCTAATTCAGAATTCAGGCCTCTGGGGTATAGTGTGTCATATTTATATATTAATTCTGCTTCCTTGATTAATAATTTCTTTTCAAGATTTCCTCCTCTCCAATGTTTATGTACTTTTTTTAATCCCCAGTATAACAGGTCTTTGTTGTTCCCTTTATGGACTGTTTTAAAATGTTTGTAAAGATGTGTATCATCGATCCCATTTTTTATGTTATTTAGGTGTTCTCTGATTCTGTCCTTTACCATTCTTTTTGTTTCACCTAGATAGAAAAGGTTGCAAGAACATTTCAGGATGTATATTACATTTTTCGTTGTGCACCTTATTGTATCTTTAATTGTGAAAGGTTTCTCTATTTTATTGATTTTAATATTATTTAACTTTTTACTGTGTTTGCAGGCTTTACAGGAATAGCATGGAAAGAACCCTGCAATTCCTTTTCCATTCAGATCTTTTTGTTTCAGATATGTCTTTTTAGGTGGTTTGAACTCACTGGGAGCTAGTAAATTCTTCAGATTAGTAGCTTTTCTGAATATAAAATTTGGTGTTTCAGAGATCTTATCTCCCAAGATGTCATCTTCCTTAATAAGGTGCCAGTGTTTTTTTACTATTCTTTTTATTATATTATGATCATCATGATAATCAGTAATAAATGGTGTTTTTATTTTATCTTCAGGATTATTTTGTTTTTCTTTGTATGTTAATAGATTATCTCTTTCTGTATTCCTAGCTCTCTCTTCAGCTTTTTTAGTAGTTTCTCTATTATACCCTCTAGATAAAAATCTATCTGTTAATAATTTGGATTGATTTTCAAAGTCTATAGTTCTAGAACAATTTTTTTTTATTCTTAAGTATTGGCCTGTTGGAATACTTTTTTTCCAAGTTTCTAGATGACAACTTTTGGAGTGTATGTAGTTATTTGAGTCGGTTTTTTTAAAATGTGTTCTAGTTTCTATTATTTCATCTATAACCATAATTTCCAAATCTAAAAATGTTATCAAACTTTTACTCCAGTTAGACGTAAATTTTATACCTAAATTATTGGTGTTCATGTTGTTATACATTTTAGTTAAATCTTGTTCTGTTCCTTCCCAAATAATAAGCAGGTCGTCTATATACCTCTTGTAGAGCACAAGGTTTGCGCCATAGCTATTATCTCTGAAAAAATCATTTTCCCAGGAACCCATGAAGAGGTTGGCATAGCTAGGCGCAAACCTTGTGCCCATGGCCGTACCTTCTGTTTGTAAGAAAAATTTTTGATTGAAGGAAAAATAATTATTTTCTAGAATGTATCTAATGCTTTTTAGAATAAAGGTTCTTTGTTGGTCTGTCATATTGGAATCTGATTTTAAGAAGGAATCAACTGCTTGTATGCCTTTGGAGTGATTAATAATAGTATACAATGAAGTGACATCGAAAGTGGCTAAAATCATATTATTTTTCCATTTAATGTTTTTTAATAAATTAAGGACCTGAGTTGAGTCTTTGAGATAAGATTTTAGCTCTTTTACGTGTTTTTGCAAAAAGGTGTCTACATATTTTGATAAATTTGCTGATGGGGAGTCGATACCAGAGATGATTGGTCTGCCGGGGGGGTTAACTAAACATTTGTGAATTTTTGGCAGAAAGTAAAATATTGGGATCCTAGGGAATTTTGGAGTTAAAAATTCTAGTTCTTTATTGTTAAGTATACCTGATGTCTTACCTTCTAATAATAGTTTATTGAGGTTTTTGTTGAATTTTTCTGTTGGATCTAGTTCTAATTTTATATAGGTTTTGTTATCGTTAAGAAGCCTATGTGCTTCTTTTAGATATTGTGTTGTGTCCATTAGGACAATCCCCCCACCCTTGTCCGCCGATTTTATTGTAATCTCTGTGTTATTTTGTAGATTCTCCATTACTTTTTTCTCTTTTAGACTCATATTGTATTTTTTTATTTTTGGTAGATTGCATTTTTGAATGTCTTTACAAACTAGTCTTTCAAAGGTTTCCAAATAATTACCTTTTTCATGAATCGGGTTAAATTTTGATTTTATCTTAAGATTAGTATGTTGAATACCATCTTGTTTCAAATCTAATTGCTTTTCTATGGGGTTTTTTAAAAAGAATCTTTTAATAGTTAGGTTTCTAACGAATTTTTTTGCATGGATATGAGAATTGAATTTGTTCATCCGTGTTGTTGGAGCGAAAGATAAGCCCAAACTTAGGACCCTTTCTTCTTCTTTATTCAAAATTTTACTACTTAAATTAAAAATACCCTGATTTTTGTTTATTTCAGCCTTTTTGCTTCGTTTTGACCTTCCTCTTCCTCTCTTTCCTCTAGGCTTCTTTTCTTTCTTGTATTTTGTTCTGTCTCTCGTCTGTTTAACTCCCTTGAGGTGCCCTCCTTTAGAGGGCTCCTCTCTAAAAAAACTGGTTCATTATTAGATTGATTATCTTTTATTGATTTGGCATTCCCAAGGGATTCATAACGATTATATGTTGGTGTCTCCCAGTATTGTTCTTGTTTGGAACTGTTCCTTCTATTTGTGTTTCTGGGATATTCCCAATTGTTGTGTCTATTTTGATTTTCCCTGTATGGGTGTTGCCTAAAGGTATTATGTTGAAATTCAGAATAGAAGTGTTCTCTATTTTGGTATCTTGGGAATCTTGGTCTGTCAGCTTGCCAATTTCTTTCATAGAATCTATCATGTTCATAGTTGTTATTATAAGAATAATGGTTTCTTCTATTTTCTTGATCACTTCTTCTATTATTATATGAATGAAATGTTCTGATGGGTTTAGTTTGTTTGTATTCATGTTTATATTCATTCCTTTGTTCTTTATTGTGTGTGTGTTCTGATTCAATTTTATTAATATTTTCATTGGTTTTTGGGTTGTTATCATTGATGTCCCTTTCCATCTTATTCCATTTAGTTCTAAGAAGGTCTTTATTGAGATTGGATAGTTTTTCAATTATTATTTTTTGTTTTTCTTTATATTCATTACTGCTTTTTTTATCTTTCAATTTTTCTTTAATTTCTAAAATGTTTTGTTCAATCTCTACCAGTGTTTCTTTTCTTGATCTTTTTAGAATGTCAATAAGGGTATTAGAAGCTTTCTTTAATGTGTCTGTCCACTCAGCTTGTAGTGTATCAGTTAATTGAAATGTACAATTTTTACTTAGTTTTAAACCTCTTGGTATGATGTTTTTCGCTGTATATTTATTTAAAAAAGTGAGTTCCATTTTTTGTTTTAATTCTTTGGTCATATATATTTCTAATTTTTGCATTAAGTCCGAAATTTTATCAGATGAATTATAGTTCATAGGTGGACTATTATTGTCATTCATTTCAAGGAATATTTGATCTCTAAAGTCAAATAGATCTTCCATATTAAAAATAAAATTAATAATAAGTGTGTGTCCTGCTGCTACTACTTTGTGAAGGAAAGGAGATTCAAGGTGTAAGTGAGATAAGTAGAGCGCTGGAAACAGGTAGTCCGTCGGTAAAGAAGGATGTTCCGCGTCGGCGGGATGAAGATTCAAGACCCGACTTGGAAGATGACATCGCCCGGATAGAAGACTTCTTCAGCGCCTCTTGGAAGATGACATCGCCCGGATGGAAGACTTTTTCAGGGCCGCTTGGAGGATCACTTCATCGGATGGAAGATTTCTTCAGCGCCGCTTGGAGGATCACTTCTCCTCTTCAGTTCTATCGGTGGCTCGGCTGAGTGAAGACGACTAAAGGTAGGATGATCTTCAGGGGATTAGTGTTAGGTTATTTTAAGGGGGGTTTGGGTTAGATTAGGGGTATGTGGGTGGTGGGTTTTAATGTTGGGGGGGGGTGTATTTTTCTTTTACAGGCAAAAGAGCTGAATTCTTTGGGGCATGCCCCACAAATGGCGCTTTTAAGGGCTGGTAAGGTAAAAGAGCTTTGAACTTTTTTAATTTAGAATAGGGTAGGGCATTTTTTTATTTTGGGGGGGTTTGTTATTTTATTAGGGGGCTTAGATTAGGTGTAAGTAGCTTAAAATTGTTGTAATATTTTTAAAATTTTTGTAACCTATTTTTTTATTTTTTGTAACTTAGCTTTTTTTATTTTTTGTACTTTAGTTAGTTTATGTAATTGTATTTAATTGTAGTTATTTGTAGGTAATTTATTTAATTTATTTAATGATAGTGTAGTGTTAGGTTTAATTGTAACTTCGGTTAGGATTAATTTTACTGGTGATTTTGTATTTCTTTTAGCTAGGTAGTTATTAAATAGTTAATAACTATTTAATAACTATTCTAACTAGCTAAAATAAATACAAAGTTACCTGTAAAATAAATATAATTCCTAAAATAGCTACAATGTAATTATTAATTACATTGTAGCTATCTTAGGGTTTATTTTACAGGTAAGTATTTAGTTTTAAATAGGAATAATTTATTAAAGTATAGTGTAGTGTTAGGTGTAATTGTAACTTAGGTTAGTTTTTATTTTACAGGTACATTTCTCTTTATTTTAGCTAGGTAAGCTATTAAATAGTTAATAACTATTTAATAGCTATTGTACCTAGTTAAAATAAATTGAAAGATGCCTGTAAAATAAAAATAAATCCTAAGATAGCTACAATATAATTATTATTTATATTGTATCTATCTTAGGGTTTATTTTACAGGTAAGTATTTAGTTTTAAATAGGATTAATTTAGTTCATAATAGAAATATTATTTAGATTTATTTAATTAATATTTAAGTTAGGGGGGTGTTAGGGTTAGTGTTAGACTTAGGTTTAGGGGTTAATAATTTTATTACAGTGGCGGCGGTGTAGTGGGGGGCAGGATAGGGGTTAATAAATGTATTATAGGTGGTGACGGTGTAGGGGGGGCAGATTAGGGGTTAATAAATTTAATATAGGTTGCGGTGGGCTCCGGGAGCGGCGGTTTAGGGGTTAATATGTATAGAGTAGCTTGCGGTGGGCTCCGGGAGTGGCGGTTTAGGGGGTAATAACTTTATTTAGTTGCGGTAGTGTAGGGGGGACAGATTAGTGGTGTTTAGACTTGGGGTACATGTTAGGGTGTTAGGTGTAGACAGTTCCCATAGGAATCAATGGGATGTCTGGCAGCAGCAAACTTGTACTTTCGCTATGGTCAGACTCCCATTGATTCCTATGGGATCCGCCGCCTCCAGGGTGGCGGTTTGAAAACCAGGTACGCTGGCCGGAAAAGTGCCAGTATATGTGAGACAATATCATTTGCCATTGGCCTCCTATGAATCTTTAGCAGATATTATTAAGAACTTGAAATCGAGAGGTATTATTAAACCAATACTTAGTCCCTTCAATACTCCTATTTTGGGAGTGTTGAAACCAAATGGGCAATGGAGGTTGTGTGCTGACTTGAGACAGCTTAATAAGCGTGTGCCTATGTCAGGATGGCCAGTCCCATACATAGATCAATGTCTTGCACAGATACAAGGTTCTAAAATGTTTACGACCTTAGACTGTGCGCAAGGTTATTGGACTGTCAAAGTGTGTGAGGAGGACCAACCTAAACTTGCATTTTCATTTGGTGGAGAACAGTTTACCTGGATCAGGATGCCTTTTGGATATATTCATTCGGGACAGGAGTTTGGTATTTTTATGCATAAGGCTATGCCTGATGCTTCTGAAAGGGGGACATTATGCTATGTGGATGATATATTAATCAAAAGCTCTACTTTTGATGAACACTTGGAAGAAGTCAGGCATGTACTTAATCAATTGAAAAGGGCAGGTGTAAAACTCTCAATTCAAAAAGCTCAATGGTGTAGAACTAAGGTGAATTTCCTTGGTCATGAAATAACTGCTGATGGTTTGAATCCCCAGAAAAAGAAAGTTAAAATTTTATTGAAAACAAAGAGTCCAACAAGTATTAAAGAACTAAGATCCTTCCTAGGTATAACAAATTACTCTAGGAAATTTATTGACAACTATGCTGAAATTACTAAACCTTTGATTAGGCTATTAAAGAAAGGGGAGCCTTGGACTTGGACAGTAGAACAAGACCAGGCAGTTCAAGAGTTAAAGCTAAGATTTACTCAAGCCCCTTGTTTAGCCTATCCAGTAAAGGGAGATCCATTTTACTTGGAGACAGGATATACGGATCTTACCTTGAGTGCAGTTCTTTATCAGCAACATGATAAACAGAATAAGATCATTGCATATGCAAGCAAAGCCTTATCTCCAGTGGAGATCAAATTTAATGATTGTGAAAAAGCATTGTTTGCAACAGTTTGGGCCTTAAAATGTTTTTGGAGTTATATCCAAGGAGAAAAAATTATTGTGGAAACTGCTCATCAGTCTTTACAGTATTTACAGAGTAATAAAATAAAGGCAGGAAATCTATCTAACAGTCGCATTACATCCTGGACCTTGTCTTTGCAGGGTTGGCCTTTGGAGGTTCATTATGCACAGAATAAGAAAAATGATGTTGCACAAGGACTAGCTGAACTTCATGATTGCTCTGAACAGGATATAAAGGAGGAAATTTGTGAGGATGATTATATGGATGATTACATATTCTTACGACATAAGGTTTATGAGGAAATGTATTGTCAACCACTACCTAAGGTATATGTTTATGGTTGTGCTTTTCATACCACTGAAAATGGTGAAAAGAAACTTGTAGCTGGAGCAGGTATTGTGTGGGGTAGTGATTATCACATACAACCTGTTGGTTATTGTTTGGGCCCGAAAAGTAGCCAAATGGCTGAATTAAGCGCTGTGTATAAGGCCATTCAGATGGCAGTAAATCAGGGATTTAAAGAATTTGTTATCATTACAGATTCAGATTATGTCCGTAACAGTTTTGTTGAATACCTTCCTGTGTGGAAGCATAATTGGATGATGAGAGCCCGTAACAAGCCAGTTAAACATGGAAAGATGATACTTGCAATTGATGATATTGTTATCTCTAATGACTTGATTGTCTTTTGGAAGAAGACAAAAGGTCATTCAAAGATGCATGGTATTGACAAGGAAGGAAATGATTTAGCTGATACAATGGCTAAACAAGGTGCCCTAGAGGGGGAAATGTTTGACATTGAACACCTTCTTGGTGCATGTCAAATCACAGTAGTAACCCGTCAGCAAATAAAGAAGGATCAAGAACTATCTGTAGTGCAATGGAGTCAGGATGCACCTAACAAGGATTTGATTACCAGTCAGAAAGAGGATCCTGTTGTGGGTAAATTGTACCTTTTTAAGGAGAATCCTATAGTGTATCCAATCCAGGAGAAAGATTGCACTGAAAATGAGGACCTTAGGATCTTATTTAAGTATAAGTCTAAATTTAGTCTTAAAGATGGTTTGTTAGTTCGGACAACTAATAATGGATCTATACAGTGGGTTGTTCCTACTTCTTTTAGAGATCTTATGCTGCAGCATGCCCATGATGCACCAACATCAGGTCATCGCGGGGAGAGAATTACTTATGAAGTATTGCGTGATTATGCATATTGGCCACATATGCTGAAAGATGTTCAGACTTATTGTCAGGGGTGTTTGGTTTGTTCACAGTTTAACCAAATTCTCCAACCCACAGGGCACCTTTACAAAAAAGAGGTATGTCTCTCCCATGGTCTGATCTACAAATTGACTTTGTAGGACCACTTACAAAGACATCACGGGGCAATCAATACATGTTAACCGTTACATGTATGTTTACCAAATGGGTGGAGTGTCTTACATCCCCTAATTGTAGGTCTGAAACAGCTGCTGCTTTATTAATCAATAATGTTTTCTCTAGGTTTGGACTTCCTCAGAGTATTGAGTCTGATAGAGGTACTCATTTCACAAGTGAAGTGATGAGAATAATGTGGTCTATTCTGGGTGTGAAAAGGAAATTACATATTTCCTACGGTGCTGCCTGGAGTGGTGGAGTTGAATGGTATAATCAGTCATTTGTAAATATCCTGAAAAAGTTTGTGAAGGAATCAGGGAAAGATTGGGATATTAAGTTGCCTTTGGTGTTGATGGCTATTAGATCCACTCCTAGTACTGCGACAAAAATGTCTCCTTTTGAACTAATGACAGGTAGAAGGATGGTACTTCCACAGCATTTGTTGTATCGTACTCAGGATCAGAGTTTGATCAATGCAACAACAACCTATCAATATGTTGAGAATTTAAGAAAGCATTTGCAACAAGCATTTGCTTTTGCTCAGAAAAATCTTGAGAAAGCCGCAATATGTGCTAAAACATATTATGACATGAAAACCACAAAGAAAGAATATGAGGTAAATGATAAAGTTTATCTTTACAATTTTCTTAGAAATCAAGTTAGAGAGAAGAAGTTTCTCCCATCATGGAAAGGGCTGTATGTCATTATTGACAAACTTTCACCTGTGGCATACAAGATTTTGATTCCCACAAGTGGGAAGTCAATAGAAAAGTGGGTGCACATTAACCAATTGCGTGCCTGTCACCCTAGGTCAAAGTTAAAACTAGAGGGGGAGAATAATCCATATATAGAAGAATAATCACTATGATTATTAAAATGGTTTCTTTAGGATAAAGGTGTATATTTTGTACTGAATATGTTTTTTCCCCCTATTACAGATAAATATCACCTTCCAGTTGGGTTTGGATTGATGAGATCCAGGATGTTGGCAGTCATCTGGACCATCCTGTTCCTGTGCCAGAGTGTCTCGGTTGAAATTCATGTACAGCCTGTAATAGAACCTGGTCCATCTTCTGGGATCATGCTTGAGGAATCACCTGGTTTCCTGATTACCAACCGGAAAATTTTCTCCCAAAAGATATTTATCAGTCTGGATCCTAAGGTTACTATTGAAAAATATTTTGATGTTTCCAAAGTTGAATCACCAGAAATTAAATCTTGGTATCAAGAACATGTTAAAAGGATCCAGTCTACTACTAAGGAAATGTTGGAGCAGTTGCAGAAGTCTTTTCCTGGTGGATCTTACAATGTGCAATCACGTACCAAACGTTAACCTGGAGTTATTGCTGGACTAGTTGCAACATCTGTCATCGGGTTTTCAGCTGTTACTGCCGCGGCTGTGTCTAATTCAATTTCCATCAGTAATTTGAATCATGAAATGTCAATTTTTCGTGAACAGATGGCAACCATGATGGAGGTTTTAAAGAAACAAAAGGAGAGTTTGTCAGATATTATAGAGATCGTTAATGATACTGTTGTGACCACTAATTTGCATTCAGGTCTTTCGATCCGAGCTATAAAGGTCCAATATAAGCACAAACTAATTCAGAATGAACTGTTAAGTTTTTTTTGGACCCAGTGGTGTATTTTACAGGTAACTGGTTACAAGAGATCCAAAGTCGAATTGAGAGTCTTGTTGAGGGACATATTCCATTATATTTTGTCAATAAGGACATTATGGAAAGGATGTTGATGAAATGCAAATAAACATTGCTTTTGATGCTGGTTCTGCTTTGCCACTTTACATTGAACCCAAAAACATGGAACTTTGTTTTCTCATAAAGGTGCCACATATGCCATGTAATGATATTTATCAGCTGAAAACTGTACATAATGTGGGTACTTGGAGATGGAATTGTGGGTTAACGATTCTATGGAATAAGAATATGGATAATAATAATAATCACCCATATAAGACAGTGATCTAGACCACGGGTGTCAAACACAAGGCCCGCGGGCCGAATCCGGCCCACCAGACCTTGTCATGTGGCCCGTGTAGCCGCCGCCTTATTATTATGCATAGCAGAGTACACCTGCATAGTACTGACTTGCTGCCTAGCCTGCCTGTGTGCCTCCTCACTGACTGTCACTGCCGCCTCCCGTCCCACTCCTCTCCCTCCCACAGTGTGCTGGCCCGGCCGCCCGGCATAGATAGCCTAATACTGCCTATTGATCATTATGGGGGGGAGGTCCGAGTGAGTGCACGCCGCGCCACGCATGCGTATTGTGATTGTGTCAGTGGAGGACTGGTGACCAGGCGCAGCTCACTTGCCTCACGTGACGTCACTCACTCTGAATGAGAGCGGGAGAAAGCAGAGGGATACAGCCATGGCCGCCTGACGTGACGTCTCCAGACAGGCAGCAGGCTGCAGGTAGCTCAGTCACGAGTGGAGTCAGACAACTAGTCCAGGTCCACAGTGTCGACCGTCAGTACAGCCAGGTAGGAGAATCTTGAATGGCCAGGCTGGGGATGGGGGGGCCAGGGTGGGCACTGTCTGTCACTGCTGTCTGTCCACAGATTGATTGCTGGAAAATCTTGAATGGCCAGGCTGGGGATGGGGGAGGGGGGGCACTGTGTCACTGTCTGTCCACATATTGATGGGGGTCTCTGAACTTAAGGGAGGGGTCTGGCACTGGCGCCATCTATAATTTATTACTGACTACTCTACTCACTGATTAATTTTATAATAAACCACAACCAGAGGCCCATAATAAGCAGAAGCCAGCAGTTGTTAGCCCTAATGCATTGCTAAGCCTTCCCTAGCTCTTTAAATATCAATACCACCAGCATGATATAATATATATATATAGTCCTATACAACCGGCCCTTTGAGGGTGACCAAACTGCTGATGTGGCCCCCGATGAATTTGAGTTTGACACCCCTGATCTAGACTAATCTCATCCATCCTAGTCGGGGTAAAATAGTCTAGATGAGGGGAATATGTCATGAATTTTTCATGAAAGAACAGACTCCATGTTGTTTTCTTGTTTTATGCTTAACCAGGGCTCAGCTATTATTACATTGAATTTTGTTTTCCTCAGTCTTGCTGACCGAGAAGTTTTATATCAATATGTTTTCCATTATTCAAGGTAGTTTACTTGCTTAGGCCCCGGCTAGTCACTTATTTCTGTAAATAAGTGCCGTTTATAACCTTGATTGTAGTCTAGGAATGTTGGGGTAAACATAAATATAATAAGTATTTTTCTAATATTTTTACCCTATATGCGAGAGCCATCTACTGTTAGAACAATAATATTTCATCTAATTAATTTTATGTTAATTAATGATTAAAATATTATAATTAATGACTCCTCCTAGATGAGAGAATCGGAATATATAGGGTCTAGCCCAATGGGAGGGGGTGGTTTTCCTGGGTTTTTGGAACTGGTCACAAAATTTATGGAGTTGGTAATTTGCTAATCAACTACAGAGGTCCGAGATTATTGGATTATAACTGCTGAGGCTAGTTTAGCCCATTCGGACAGACCTACGAACTGACAGTTTGATTCCTGTCTGCAAAGGGGGAATTTATTTACTTTGGTGATGTATGAAAGAAAGTCACTTTAAATGTTAATATCATTAAGATTTACATTTATGTAAAATACCTTTGTCTATTTAATCAGGTAAATTAATTAATTGTTTTATACCTTTGTGTTTTCTTTATAAAAATTCCTACCACCTGGTCTTATTTGTCGACAATAACAGCGGGTGAATCAGGAATTAGGATAGATTATCATCTGACGGTTTGTCATAATTATTAATTTACCTGATTCTCCGCAATTACCTTAGAGGGTTTATAATGAAATATTTGGTTCCTATCATCATGCCAATGTTTGTGTTATTTTGAAAATATGACTTAATCATCTTTATTGTTTAATCTCTGTATTTTTCTGTTTTCCTTGCTATTTGGAGTTATGTTATCGCGTTAGTGATTATTATAGAACTGTAGTTTATATCTCTGTAATATTTTGATTGCTTAAGTTTCTATTAAATGCTAATTATTAATAACAAAATACTTTAATAAAGCTAATTTTTGTTATTCATCTGGTGTCGGTATAATTAATAGACTGATAGTAACTAAAAGGATTCAGATTTGTTTATTACCTTTCATAACTTATAGAAAAATGTGTCATTTAAAAATGCACCATTTCACATAATATACTTTTATGTACCTCTATCAGAATCAACAGGTGTTAGGTGTAGACGTTCCCATAGGAATCAATGGGATATCGGGCAGCAGCGAACATAAGCTTTCGCTGCTGTCAGACTCCCATTGATTCCTATGGCATCCACCGCCTCCAGGGCGGCGGATTGAAATCAGGTACGCTGGGCCGGAATAGTGGCGAGCCTACCTGGTAGATATTTGTTAACTAGCAAAACTAGTCAGATAGTGCTGAACTTGCGTTCGGAACATCTGTAGTGACGTAACCATTGATCTGTGTTGGACTGAGTCCGGCGGATCGTATGTTACGTCACTATAGTCTACTTTTGCAGGTCTGTAGGGTTTGATAACTTAGGCGAATCAGGCTCGCCACAAATACGTTGCGGAATTCCAGCGTATTTGCGGTTGACAGCTTGATAAATAGAGGCCATAGAGCAGTTTGTACTATGCGAAGAACATTAGAATGTCAAATATATACAGCATATACAGAGTAAGAAAACATTATTAAATATTAATATTGAATACAAATAATTTTTCTTGCTTTCAGGTATTCAACTGGGAAGGGCTCAAATGTTTATAGATAGATAGACAGACAGACAAACAAGCAAACATATAAATAGATAGATAACCCCTGCTAGCCAATAGGTGCCCAGGTCCCCCAGAAAAGTGCCAAAAATAGCACAGGTACCAAAACACCCTGGGAAAGTCGCCCCTGATCACCATTGGGCACTCAGGAACAACAGGAATATAGCCCCTGCTCACCAATAGGCACACACGCAACCTAAGAAATTGGCCCCTGCTAACCAATAGGTGCTCAGACACAACACGAAAGTGACCCCTGCTTGCCAATAGGCGCACAGGCACCTTGAGAAAGTGTAAAATAGAATAGTAAAGTTATAGTAGTATAGTTCTTCTCTGGATCATCTGGTGAAGAGGAGGCAGCCACTATCAACTACCAGTCTATTATATAAAAAGACATTCTCCTTTTTTTTTTCCTATTTCAAAAGAGACTTATACAAAGTTAACCATATTTCATCTAACAGGATTTTATTGGTCTGTATAAAATTTGTCTGTTTTAGCTGTTTTAGCTGTAAATTGCTATTACTGACCACCATCTCATTATATATTATCTTGTGCGCCCCCTCCACTGTGATTGTATCACGTATTAGACCTTGAGAAAGTGGCCCCTGCTTATTAAAGGGCTTTCAAGCATTCCAGGAAAGTTATAATTATACATGTTTTACCTTTGTAATTTCCTTGTATCTAAGCGTCAGCAGACTGCCCCCTTATTTCAGTTCTTTTGACAGACTTGAATTTTAGCCAATCAGAGCTGTCTCCATGGTAAATTCACGTGCATGAGCTCAATGTTATTTATATGAAACATGTGAACTAATGTCCTCTAGTGATGAAAAACTATCAAAATGCATTTAGATTAGAGGCGGCCTTCAAGGTCTAAGAAATTAGCATGTGAACCTCCTAGGTTTAGCTTTCAACTAAGAATACCAAGAGAACAAAGCAAAATTGGTGATAAAAGTAAATTGGAAATTTGTTTAAAATTACATGCCCTATTTGAATCATGAAAGTTTTTTTTGGACTTGACTGTCCCTTTAAGGACAAGGGCTATTTTTACATTTCTGCAGTGTTTGTGTTTAGCTGTAATTTTCCTCTTACTCATTTACTGTACCAACACATATAATATACCGTTTTCTCGCCATTAAATGGACTTTCTAAAGATACCATTATTTTCATTATCCTATATAATAAAAGGCCAAGTGTGTTTGTCCGAAGCTGTCATGCGCAGTAGACAGCACAGCACGAGGACAAACACACCTGGCCTTTGAGAGTCCCTAAGTCTCTGCTCTGCAGTGCGAGCAGAAGTGTGCGTGACCGAGCGTGGCCGGGGGCGTGACCGAGTGCAAAGGGGGCGTGACCGAACGCGAGGGCCGTGAAGGGGGCGGGTCGAGCACGAAGGGGCGGGGCCAGACGGGCCGTGAAAGGCTGTGCAGTTTGAGAGCTCAAAACAGCTCAAAAGAGGGGAGAGAGGGGGTAGGGAAAAGATAAGAAAGGTGAGAGAGAGATCAAGAAGGTAGAGAGAGATCAAGAGGGGAGAGCAAAAGAGAGGGGGAGAGACAGCAAAAGAGAGTGGAGGGAGAGCAAAAGAAAGGGGACAGAGAGATCAAAAGAAAGGGGGGGAAGAGAAAGAGAGGGGGAGGAGAGAGAGAGGGGGAGGAGAGAGAGAGAGGGAGGGAGGAGGAGAGAGAGGGGAGGGAGCGAGAGAGGGGGAGGGGGAGGGGGAGTGAGAGAGAGAGAGAGGGGAGGGGGAGTGAGAGAGAGAGGGGAGGGAGAGAGAGAGAGGGGAGAGGGAGAGAGAGAGGGGAGGGGGAGAGAGAGAGGGGAGGGGGAGAGAGAGAGAGAGGGGAGGGAGAGAGAGAGAGGGGAGGGAGAGAGAGAGGGGAGTGAGAGAGAGAGAGAGAGAGAGGGGAGGGGGAGGGAGTGAGAGAGAGGAGGGAGAGAGAGAGAGGGGAGGGAGAGAGAGAGGGGAGGGAGAGAGAGAGGGGAGGGAGAGAGAGAGGGGAGGGGGAGGGAGAGAGAGAGAGGAGGAGAGAGAGAGGGGGGAGATAGAGAGGGGAGAGAGAGGGGGGAGATAGAGAGGGGAGATAGAGGAAGGAGAGAGAGAGAGAGGGAAGAGAGAGAGAGGGGAGAGAGAGAGAGAGAGGGAGAGAGAGAGGGGAGAAAGAGAGAGAGGGGAAGAGAGAGAGAGAGAGGGGGGGAGAGAGAGAGAGGGGAGAGAGATAGAGGGGAGAGAGAGAGATAGAGGGGAGAGAGAGAGAGATAGAGGGGAGAGAGAGGGGGAGAGAGAGAGGGGAGAGAGAGAGAGCGCAAAAGAGAGGAGGGAGAGAGAGCGCAAAAGAGAGGGGTGAGAGAGCGCAAAATAGAGGGGTGAGAGAGAGCACAAATGAGAGGGGGAGAGAGAGCGCAAAAGAGAGGGGGAGACAGAGTGCAAAAGAGGGGGGGAGAGAGAGAGCGCAAAAGAGGGAGAGAGAGAGAGTGCAAAAGAGGGGGGGAGAGAGAGAGCACAAAAGAGGGGGGATAGAGAGAGCGCAAAAGAGGGGGGAGAGAGAGAGCAAAAGAGAGGGGGAGAGAGAGCGCAAAAGAGAGGGGGGAGAGAGAGAGCGCAAAAGAGAGGGGGGAGAGAGAGAGCGCAAAAGAGAGGGGGAGGGAGAGAGAGCTCAAAAGAGAGGGGGGAGAGAGAGAGCTCAAAAGAGAGGGGAGAGGGAGCGCAAAAGAGAGGGGGGGAGAGAGAGCAAAAGAGAGGGGCAGGGAGAGAGCGCAAGGGGTGGGACCGCTGTACCCTGCAAAAAATGGCCTGTGTGAACGGGCTTAAGGACTAGTATCTTATAATTTACTATAAAAAAAATATAAAATATGAGGAAAAAATGGAAAAAAACACTTTTTCTAACTTTGACCCCCAAAATCTGTTACACATCTGCAACCACCAAAAAACAACCATACTAAATAGTTTCAAAATTTTGTCCTGAGTTTAGAAATACCCAATGTTTACATGTTCTTTGCATTTTTTGCAAGTTATAGGGCAATAAATACAAGTAGCACTTTGCTATTTCCAAATCACTTTTTTTCAAAATTAGCGCTAGTTACATTGGGAATACCTGAATATCCCTTGACATGTATATATATTTTTTAGTAGACATCCCAAAGTATTGATCTAGGCAAATTTTGGTATATTTCATACCACCATTTTACCGCCAAATGCGATCAAATAAAAAAAATTGTTCACTTTTTCACAAATTTTGTCACAAACTTTAGTTTTCTCACTGAAATTATTTACAAACAGCTTCTGCAATTATGGCACAAATGGTTGTAAATGCTTCTCTGGGATCCCCTTTGTTAAGAAATAGCAGACTTATATGGCTTTGGGGTTGCTTTTTGGTAATTAGAAGGCTGCTAAATGCCGCTGCGCACCACATGTGTTTTATGCCCAGCAGTGAAGGGGTTAATTAGGGAGCTTGTAGGGAGCTTATAGGGTTAATTTTATCTTTAGTGTAGTGTAGTAGACAACCCCAAGTATTGATCTAGGCCCATTTTGGTATATTTCATGCCACCATTTTACCGCTAAATGCGAGCAAATAAAAAAAACTTTACAATTTTCACAATTTTAGGTTTCTCACTGAAATTATTTACAAACAGCATGTGCAATTATGGCACAAATTGTTGTAAAAGCTTTTCTGGGATCCCCTTTGTTCAGAATTAGCAGACTTATACGGCTTTGGTATTGCTTTTTGGTAATTAGAAGGCCGCTAAATTCTGCTGCGCACCACACGTGAATTATGCCCAGCACTGAAGGAGTTAATTAGGTAGCTTGTAGGTAGCTTGCAGGGTTAATTGTAGCTTTAGTGTAGAGATCAGCCTCCCACCTGACACATCCCACCCCCTGATCCCTCCCAAACAGCTCTCTTCCCTCCCCCACCCCACAATTGTCCCCACCATCTTAAGTACTGGCAGAAAGTCTGCCAGTACTAAATAAAAGGAGTTTTTTTTATTTTATTTTTTAAAAATATTTATTCAGCTGTGATGGACGCCTGCCTTAGCCCCCAACCTCCCTGATCCCCCCCCCCCAAACAGCTCTCTAACTCTCCCCCGCTACCTAATTGCCTCCATCTTGGGTACTGGCAGTTGTCTGCCAGTACCCAGTTTGCCCCCAAAAACAACAGTATTTTTGTTTTTCTTTTGACCTTCAAACTTTTTCTGTAGTGTAGCAGCCCCCCCTCAATACCCCAATCCTCCTCCCAGATCCTTTTATATTTTATTTCATTAACTTAACTTTTTTTCCCCTCTCATGATCTCATTGGTGTTAGTGGCTAATGCACCCCCGCAGGCCCCCCCCGCACGCTCCCGGCACCCGGCATGCATATTGCACTTACAGGAACCAGATGCCGGGTAGCGATGGACCGCCCACCCGCCTCCCTGCTATGCTCCCACCCACCAACAAACGGCACCATCGCTACCGGTGCAGAAAAGGCCACAGAGTGGCTCTCTCTGCATCGGAGGCTTGTAAAAAAGGTATTGCAGGATGCCTCCATATCGAGGCATCACTGCAATACCCTGAGAGCTGCTGGAAGTGATTGCGATCGCTTCCAGCACTCTGTTAAACAACTGACGTACCAGGAACGTCTATTGTCATTAACTGTTGGTTTTTGCATGACGTACCTGGTACGTCAGTTGTCATTAAGGGGTAAAAAAATATTGGTTTTGAGAGAGACCTTGACGTGGTACCTGGGCTTGTCCCATTTGGCCAGATGCAGTAACTAACTCTTTAATTTTTGCTTTTAATCTTAGCTGAGTGCTTGTGAGTGCTGAACTTCCTCTGTGTGATATATATATATATATATATATCACACAGAGGAAGTTCCACAGTACAACGATATTCTTAAAGGTGAATAATTTCTTTATTTGTATATCAAAACCATAAAAAAGCGACATTTCGGACCTACATGGTCCTTAATCATGCAGGATTAAGGACCATGTAGGTCCGAAACGTTGCTTTTTTATAGTTTTGATATTGTAGGTCCGAAACGTCGCTTTTTTTTTTATGGTTTTGATATCCAAATAAAGAAATTATTCACCTTTAAGAATATCGTTGTACTGTGGTACTGTCACATTCTATGCATGGACTGTACATATTGGAGTTTTGCTGATACTCCACAGTGACGAGCACACAGTCTGCTACAATATTTATGGGTACAGTGCTGGACTCTATCTATTTATTTTGTATATATATATATAGTTTGTACCAAAATACCATCAGATATATGTAGAAATATGTATTTATGAATAATAAGAACATTGGAATGTGAAATATTCATATTTTTATGTTGTATTAGCGCACTCGGGTTGGCGCGAGTAGGGTGTTAGGTTTTTTTACTTTAATACAAGCACAACCCAATGCGGGCAAAATGTCTACTTCTAGCGCAGCTTACATTCGAGAGGGAGTGTTAAATAACACTCCAATTGTAATCTGGCACTCTGTGTTTATGCATATTTGAAACTGTGTAAAATAAAATATTTTAGTACAAACATGTGAAGCCTTGTCTGAAAACCACATCCCCCACACATATGCTTTGCCACCTCAGAATAAGTACTAAAATGGATGTGCAAAAGGTAGCAACACTACAACTAGTACATCTATTATGATGTCAACTTATAACCACTTTACCTTTTGTCCATTCTTTGCTAAATGTCAGAATTTTCTTTATGACATAAATGACAGGGTATAAAAGGCCAGAGCTTAGTGAGGCAACAAAGAGTACCGAGGAGAACAAGGAGAAGGAGCAGCCAAACACAGGGGATGAGAGAACTGAACAATCAGAAAGAGTCAGGCTTTCTTTTTATCGCTGCCAGCATCTCCAGGCCACCCAAAGAGAGCAACAGAGACGCTTAAGTTCCATGCAAAGGAGGAATCAGTTAAGGCAAAATGATATATTCTGGAAAATTGTGCACCCTCACAGGGTATGGCAATATTTATATACTCATTTTATAGGTTGAACTCAATAGATGTCTATCTTCTTTCAACCTCATTTACTATGTTATGTATTATAATGAGTCTTGTCATACCTGAGGACACATCACTTCCTGTTGCCATGTATGCCATACAACCTACAGATCAAGATAGGTGTTAGAGAAGGAGACTTGTCCACTTTGCTGTAGAAGAATTCCTCGGAACAACAACTTTGTCCCACAGAAAGACATAGAAGGAATAATAATATATTCTGTACCATCGTACACCCTCACATGGTATGTTAATATTTATATACTCATTTTATAGGTTGAACTCAATAGATGTCTACCTTCTTTCAACCTCATTTACTATGTTATGTATAATAATTATTATCATTTATTTGTATAGAGCCACCAAATTCCGTGAGTCTTGTCGTACCTGAGGACACATCACTTCCTGTTGCCATGTATGTCATACAACTTGCAGTTCAAGATAGGTGTTAGAGAAGGAGGCTTGTCCACTTTGCTGTAGAAGAATTCCTCGGAACAACAACTTTGTCCCACAGAAAGACATAGAAGGAATAATTATATATTCTGTACCATCGTACACCCTCACAGGGTATGGCAATATTTATATACTCATTTTATAGGTTGAACTCAATAGATGTCTACCTTCTTTCAACCTCATTTACTATGTTATGTATAATAATTATTATCATTTATTTGTACAGCACCGCCAAATTCCGTGAGTCTTGTCGTACCTTAGGACACATCACTTCCTGTTGCCATGTATGTCATACAACCTGCAGTTCAAGATAGGTGTTAGAGAAGGAGGCTTGTCCACTTTGCTGTAGAAGAATTCCTCGGAACAACAACTTTGTCCCACAGAAAGACATAGAAGGAACAATGATATATTATGTACCATCTGACACCCTCACAGGGTATGGCAATATTTATATACTCATTTTATAGGTTGAACTCTATGGACTTCTGTCTTCTTTCAACCTCATATACTATGTTTTGTATTATAATGAGTCTTGTCGTACCTGAGGACACAGATGAACTTAATAAGGCAACAGTGTCTAGGATTTATTTGCCTGACTGAATGAAAATGAATAAATAAACAGAATATGACTTTAACATCAGCTGTGTGTTGCTTTTCATTTCTTAGACAAAATCTTATTTTCAATGCACTTGTTGGTTGGTTAAAAAGAGCTGAATATATTTACAAATACATTATATACTTCTGAGGGGTAATGAGACACTAATCTTATATTTATAATAATATCTATTTAGGAAATTTATACCAGTTCACCCACTCAGTACAGATAATAAATTCTAAATCAATTTAAAGGGACATTTAAGGGATATTAAACAGTGTTCCTTTAGTAAAAACAAATATGTTAAATCAAAGTAAACATAAAAAGAAAAAGTTTGTGTAAAAAAAAACCCATCTAAAAACATCAAACTTGCTTGTTTTCTTGCTAAATTAACACCTAGAAATTCTCAGTGTAACCCCTGTCCTCAGTGTGATAAGAGTGAAGACTTTTTTAAAACTTAACTCTTATTCTGCCAGTTATGAGCATGAGCAAATCTGACTCCCTGTTTAGTCCTTTCACTTAACCCCTTCACATCGTTAGGATGTTACATTCTGTCCTAACAGTGCTGGGCTTTAACACCAAAGGACGGCATGGAACATCCTACCTCATAAGGCGTCCTGCAGCCTCCCCCTTTGGATGAACTCAAGGTCTCCTTAGATCCATTCCTGGCCTTGAAAATATGTGATTGCATCAACGATCGCTTGATTTAATTTTTGCAGCAATAGTTTACCTCAGAATTATATTCCAATGTTAAACACTTGTGGCATGAAGGTATTAATACTAAACCAACGCTGGAAGTTTTATGACATCATGCTGGATAAGTAATGGACATTGCACAAATGAAGTTTAAATAAAATAAATAAACTGTACAATCCATTTTATATCAATGCATAATATATATATTGCAGTGATTTGTATTAAGTATAAGCCACTGCTCAGTGCTTTTTAATTACAACAATGAAACAGACAGTTTATTTTTCCTTTAAACAGTTATTGCTTTTGTGTAAAATTGAGGCCAAAAAGCAAATTCTACAACCTGCAATTGCTGCATATCAAGTAGCTGGTTTCGGCAATTTGAAGCAAATTGATCACCTAGGTTACTGATTTTGCGCTAGATTACAAGTGGAGTGGTATTTAACACTTCCGTTTGTGCACTAATAAAGCTAAAAATAAACTTGTATTGTTTAGGATATCGTATTACAAGTTGAAAGTATTTTTTTGTTGCGAACAAAACCTGATGCACACTAAACACTGGACTTCGAATATCGCAACCGCGTTAAATTTGATTCCCTACAGAAAAAAAACACCTATCGCTTGTTTGCTAACTTGATTGTGTTTAACCAAGTGTGCTATATCTGACATAAAGGGGCATATTTATCAAGGTCTGTCGGACCGGATCTGACAGTGCGGATCAGGTCCGACAGACCCCGCTGAATACGACGAGCAATACGCTCACCGTATTCAGCATTGCACCAGCAGCTCCAGCATTGCACCAGCAGCTCACACCAGCCAGCAGGGGGTGTCAATCAACCCGATCGTATTCGATCAGGTTGATTTCTGGCGATGTCTGTCCGCCTGCTCAGAGCAGGCGGACAGGTTATGGACCAGCGGTCTTCGTGACCGCTGCTTCATAACTGCTGTTTCTGGCGAGCCTGCAAGCTCGCCAAAAACTTGGGGCATCAAGCTCCATTCGGAGATTGATACATATGCCCCAAAGTATGCACATTTTACATTCCAATGTTCTTCACATAGAAGGAAATGTTCTATTGTTTGATAGATATTTTTATATTTATCTGATTTTTTTTTGTGTGAAATATATATCTATACCTACCTATATATCTATATGAATATATACATGTATAGGTATATACAGATATATCTTTTAAAAATACATAGGCCTCTAGTTATCAAGCCATCGACTTTCTTGCATTCGACGGCACCAATACGCTCGCCTAAGATCGCCTAACATCGCTGCCGCGGACCTGAATACATTCGCCAAAATTATCAAGAAAGCTGTCAAAAAGACGCGCACCAAGTACGGTGTGATGAGCAACGGACTGTTGTTAACTAACAGTCATCGATCTCGCTGCTCATCGGCTTATTCGCAGCTTTCTTTGTAACCTGTCACTAATCACCCACACTATACTATACTGTTTTACCCCCTATACCGCCGCTCCCGGAGCCCACCGCAACTAAATAAAGTTATTAACCCCTAAACCGCCGTTCCCAGACCCAGCCACAACTAAATAAAATGTTTAACCCCTAAACCGCCGCTCACGGACCCCGCCGCCACCTACATTAAATTTATTAACCCCTAATCTGACCCCCCCCCTACACCACCGCCACCTACATTAAATTTATTAACCCCTAATCTCCCACCCCCAACATCGCTGCCACTATAGTCTAACCCTAACACCCCCTAACTTAAATATCATTTAAATTAATCTAAATAAATATTCCTATCATGAAATAAATTATACCTATTGAAGAATAAATACTTACCTGTAAAATAAACCCTAAGATAGCTACATTATAACTAATAGTTACATTGTAGCCATCTTAGGATTTATTTTTATTTTACAGGCAACTTTGTATTTATTTTAACTAGGTAGAATAGTTATTAAATAGTTATTAACTATTTAATAACTATCTAGTTAAAATAAATACAAAAGTACCTGTAAAATAAAACCTAACCTAAGTTACAATTACACCTAACACTACACTATAATTAAATTAATTCCCTAAATTAAAATAAATTAATTACAATTAAATAAAATTAACTAAAGTACAAAAAACAAACACTAAATTACAGAAAATAATAAAATAATTACAAGAATTTTAAACTAATTACACCTAATCTAATCCCCCTAAAAAAATTAAAAAAACCCCAAAATAATAAAAATTCCTACCCTATACTAAATTACAAATAGCCCTTAAAAGGGCCTTTTGCGGGGCATTGCCCCAAAGTAATCAGCTCTATTAACTGTAAAAAAAAATAACAATCCCCCCCAACATTACAACCCACCACCCACACACCCAACCCTGCTCTAAAACCCACCCAATACCCCCTTAATAAAACCTAAGACTAACCCCCTGAAGATCACCCTACCTTGAGAAGTCTTCACCCAACCAGGCCTAAGTCCTCAACGAAGCCGGGCGAAGTCTTCATCCAACCAGGCAGAAGAGGTCCTCCAGACGGGCAGAAGTCTTCATCCAGGTGGCATCTTCTATCTTTATCCATTCGACGAGGAGCGGCTCCATCTTGAAGACATCCGACGTGGAGCATCCATCCAGACTGACGACTACCCGATGAATGAATATTCTTTTAAATGACGTCATCCAAGATGGCATCCCTTGATTTCCGATTGGCTGATAGAAGTCTATCAGCCAATTGGAATTAAGGTAGGAAAAATCCTATTGGCTAATGTAATCAGCCAATAGGATTGAGCTTGCATTCTATTGTTCCAATCAGTCTTAATTTACACACCTCTCTCTCCGTGTGTTGTTCCACCTCTGTTGCGGGATACAGCATTGCCAGTCTCAGGAGTTTCCGTGTCACGTGTGTTGCCTTAACCACGTGCAGCTCTCCAGCCAATAGTGGCTCTTGGAACTCGGCTCTATGAAAATGAATCTGTAGGGGTTCTAAAACTTTTTCTCTGCGCAGAGTTGATGCTCAGGGGTTCCTGAGTTTACTGGTGAACAAACAGTGCCCTTTAATCGACGCGTTTCATCTTTTTGCAAGGCTTTTTCAAGATAAAGTGCAGATGTCTGTGAATTCTTTAATTACCCTCCCCTCGGTTTTCATTGGTCCAATCCAGATTTTTCTTAAAGTGGATTTTTTCATTTAAGGTGGACAGGTTTACCATTGACTTTTATTTAGTGTTCCTCACAAAAAAGAAAAAGTTTCTATAAAATGTTCTTATGAAGATACTTTTCTTATCAGTGTTAATACTTGCAAAAAATGATTCTTCCATTTCTCTTCTTATGCTATTATTTGATGTCTACAATCAACCCTTACAAGCAAGATAATCATCATAAACATCAGTGGCCAAGCATTTCTTGGACAAACACAAATAAAACCTGACCTCACATGCTGGATCTTACAGAGAATAAGACCAGGGATTAGAGGAGGTAACATTGAAATGACTCTTTTAAAGGAAGAGACTAAATGGATTTTCAGACTCCAGACCATGGCCCCTAGAGGCCTTAATGAACAACTATCCTTTAGTCCTTTTTTATAATGATTTCTGATCCAATGGGTAACGATACCATAAGATAAATAAATAATGCACAAAACACATGAGTATGGGTATCTATAGCACATACTATGTATGATGGAAATAGATAGATAGGCTATACAGGTAAATTTACACATATGAAACTTGAAACAAATTAAATCTAGTCCAAATATGATTAAATAATATTTGCATTTAATTTCATATCTAATGAACAAATCGTTGAATTCAGATCACTGTAATTTACTGCATGGGATGGGCCATATAGTGGTATTCTTATTTATGATGGTACACTATATTAACAACCTACCATTATTGATATTAACAAGGCATATAACTGGAGTTACTATAGATGTTTAATGTTTAATCATAAATTTGCATGATTATTTCTTATCTATAGATGTATGGATGTATTTATACAATTAATACGTATATATACTAAGTAACAACAGACAAACTTTTATTCCATTGTGCTCATATATAATCATTACTCATGAGATCAATCCTCACTTATAGATTAGTTTATTTAAGGATCACGATTTAATACAATAAATTTACTATTAAGTATAAGTTTAAAAAGCTACCATGATATCTATCTGTATGTTCAGGTATTCATTAAGGATTGTAATATGTATGACATCAGGGGATTTTGCAACCGGATTTGACGCCATTATTCCTGACGCTTTACAGGACAGTACAGCACCTTTGAAAAGACTGTTATAGACCTTCAGATTGATAAATGAGGAGTTTTGTGTAAATACTGTGAATATGTAAATGGTTATATTGTGTGCAATTCTGTTGTGGAGTCCATGATTTGTACATTAAAGCCATCAAAGCTGTACCTTTGGGGCTCTGACTGCTATTATTAGGTACAAGCTAAAAAGTTAACATGATATCTATTCGCATGTTCAGGTATCCATCAGGGATCATAATGTGGAGCCTGTAACAAGATTTAACACCATTACTCTTGACCCTTTACAGGACAATACAGCACCTATGAAAAGGCTGTTATAGACCCTGAGATTGACATATGAGAAGTTCGTTGAAAACACTGTGAATATGTGAATGGTTATCTTATGTGCAACTCGGTTGTGGAATCCATGATTTGAACATTAAATGCCATCAAAGTAGCACGTTTGGGGCTCTGATTGTCACTATAAGGTACAAGTTAAAAAGTTAACATGATATCTACCCGCATGTCCAGGTATCCATTAAGGATTGTAATATGTATGACAGCAGGGGATTTTATAACCGGGTCTGACACCATTATTCTTGACGCTTTACAGAACAGTACAACAACTACGTAAAGATTGTCATAGACATCTAGACTGACATATGAAAAGTTCTATGAGAATACTGTGAATATGTAAATGTATATTTCATGAGCAACTCGGTTGTGGAATCCAAGATCTGAACATTGAATGCCGTCAAAACAGTACGATTGCTGGCTATTACAATGCACCCTGATGAGTTTGTTTACTAACTCTGAGAGCTGAACCTGATTGGTAGATGTCCATACACACCCTCTCTTACCCGAGTACAGTCATTTGCACTGAAATTTTGGTGACGTCACCCTAACATCACGATTGGTTACTCGCGCTCATGTGACTCACACACACCCCCTATACTATTGGTTCGCTTGGCCTTAAATCAGGAGGCACGAAGGTCGTTCGCTCTGCTTCTCCATGTGTTAATTGTTAAACAAATAGAATAATTTAATATTGTTAGCCAAATATCGGCACCTTAGCTTAAAACTCGGAGGGTCTTTTAGTGGGAGAATAATCTATGGTATAAGCTGAAACTATATTGTAACGATAATCACTTTATAGCACCTCTAGTCATTATCATCAGCTAATGGAGCAGTTCTGTGGAGTATCCACATTGCTCTCACCGAGGATATTTCTAAGTTCCATTTGATGTGTGCACAAACACTCTCCACTACCTAATACCGGGTTCTCAGCTAACCTATATGAGATCTAAACAAGCTTTACTTAGGGGACAATACCCTCTCTTTATAACAAGAAACAATAGCCAAATATCGGCACCTTAACTTAAAACTTGGAGGGTATTTAGTGGGAGAATAATCTATGGTACAAATTGAAACTATACTGCAACGATAATCACTTCATAGTACGATATTTCTAATTCCCATTTGATGTGTGCACAAACACTCTCCACTACCCAATACCGGGTTCTCAGCTAACCTATATGATAATAAGCTTTACTTAGGGGACAATCCCCTCTCTTTGAAACGAGAAGCAATACACGTTTTTTCTAACTTATATTGTGTCTAAGAGCACCATTTTATTATTGGAAGACGTTCTAATAATAACATTTTGATACCTTCAGGGGTTATTCAGTTTAATATGTGTGACTGATATGTTTTGTTTAAGCACCCCCTTCGGTAACCCTTGCATATGAGTTTAGCATTTTGTTATACAAGAACAATTTGATATGCTACCCATCCTTCTTGATTATGCAAGCCACATCTATAAGCTATGGTATTACTTATTAACCCTGTGTGATCCTAGACACAGTATTTTTAATATTTTTGCACTTTAGATTTTAACATTCACAATTAATGTATGATGAATTAGATCATCTTTAGGGGTATTTGATACCAATAAGACAAAGTATATCCTTACCGAAATAGAAAAAGCTTTTGTTAATTGATACAGTTTATTCTGTCTAATATAATGGAAAATTAGCTGTCCCTATGAGTTTCATGGGTGACAACCTAGCACAAATTAGCTCAGACTCTTTATTGTGTAAACACAAATATTCCCTATTTTAATTCTTATTAACACATTAAACGCTCTTATATTAATGAACTTAATAAAAGTTATCTTTTATTTAATTTCTTCCCAAGTGCCTTTTCTGATGTAGAAATTGAAAATATAAGCTCTCTATTTAAGTGTTCCACAGCATACCTCTTTTTCTCCTTTTGTATTTCTTTGATATATATATAGTGTGTTCGGCAAGAGCAGCATAGGAGTTTTGTAATGGCAGAGGTTGTGGGCAATGCTTCTGGTCTACTGTTCTAATTCTTCCAGAGCCTACAGTGATCCATCTGCCTCTCCTTGCTGATCTCTGGGGTAGAGGGGCTTCTTTCTGAGGCAGCTTTGTAGAGGTAACAGGTATGTTACTTACTTTAGCTTGAAGTTTAGCTATTTCTTCCCTTAAGAGGGAAAACTGCTTACAAACAGGACAGCCCCTAAATCTCCAAAGAGTAGCACGATTAAAAAGTGCAAAACACCCATTGCACTGTATCTGAGACATTTTAAACTATGCAACTCTTTAACAATAAGTAAAATATAAGTATTCTTTACTACTGAATAACCCTGAATAACTCTGAATAACTCCTGAAATAACTCAAATATCCTTATTTATTTGATCCTTTTTTAGCTTGATCCCTTTGCTAAGAAGCAGAGCTAAATGTTTAGCAGAGCTAAACAGATCTCTTTAAATACCCTCAGAAAGATAGGATGGGGTCCCACCTAATTGTTCACCTATGCAAACAATCTAATTGTTATCTAATTGTAATACTAAAAACCAGAATACAAAAGAATGTAAATTAACTCAAACCTTTAACTATTCAATTTCTGTAGTGAAACTAATTCACAGTTCAGGTCTACCACCTATAAAAAACAAAAAACAGTAAATATAAAGTTAATAGAAATACAAAATAGATTATCTAAAAGTACAAACTATTCAAGTAAAAACAATTTAAAAGAGAAATGTTATATACCTCCTGAAATAACTCAAATATCCTTATTTATTTGATCCTTTTTTAGCTTGATTCCTATGCTAAGAAGCTTGATTCCTATGCTTTATCATTTGTCGGATGGACATAGATAAATGACGACAGCAAACACTGTCAGCATTTATCATTGCACTAGTATTTCTCTTGAAATGCTTGTGCAATATCGCCCCCTGCAAATTCACGGCCAATCAGCCGCTAGCAGGAGGTGTCAATCAACTTGATCGTATCTGAGTAGGCTGCAGGCCATCAAGGTCGGTGCCTAGGACAGCAGATTTGGGATGGGCAGCACATCTGCCCTATCCTCTCTTTAAAAGCCAGCACACAGTACAGTGAGCGATAAAGTGCAGGCTTTTACAGAGAAGACAAGGCACGTGCAGTGATTAAGGTCGCTCTGTACAGACAATGCTCCTTTAAACCGTTGCTTCATTTAGAGCCGCCGGCATTTTTGCAGTGGAAGCGTTCTTGGTGAGAAACTTGCCTAGGGATATGCTTACAAGGTGAGGCTGGAGAAGAAGATCTTGTGCCAATATGCTACCTCCCCTTGTCAGCTGTGGTGGGTCTGCGAGCGCAGTGCTTATTGCAGGTCTTAGTAACTAACAGACTGGATGCATCTGTGCACTGCTAGATCAGCTTGTGATGTCTAATCATAAACTCTTAGTGCTAATGTATGTTAGATACTAATAGCTAGCTCTCTCTGCATTCATGTGATGTCTAATCATAAACTCTCAGCACTAATGTATGTTAGCTACTAATAGCTAGCTTTATCTGCATTCACGTGATGTCTAGTCATAAACTCCCAGTGGTAATGTATGTTAGCTACTAATAGCTAGCTTTCTCTGCATTCATGTGATGTCTAATCATAAACTCTCAGCACTAATGTATGTTAGCTACTAATAGCTAGCTTTCTCTGCATTCATGTGATGTCTAATAATAAACTCTCAGCACTAATGTATGTTAGCTACTAATAGCTAGCTGTCTCTGCATTCATGTGATGTCTAATCATAAACTCTCAGCGCTAATGTATGTTAGCTACTAATTGCTAGCTTTCTCTGCATTCATGTGATGTCTAATAATAAACTCTCAGCACTAATGTATGTTAGCTACTAATAGCTAGCTTTATCTGCATTCACGTGATGTCTAGTCATAAACTCCCAGTGGTAATGTATGTTAGCTACTAATAGCTAGCTTTCTCTGCATTCATGTGATGTCTAATCATAAACTCTCAGCACTAATGTATGTTAGCTACTAATAGCTAGCTTTCTCTGCATTCATGTGATGTGTAATCATAAACTCTCAGCGCTAATGTATGTTAGCTACTAATTGCTAGCTTTCTCTGCATTCATGTGATGTCTAATAATAAACTCTCAGCACTAATGTATGTTAGCTACTAATAGCTAGCTTTCTCTGCATTCATGTGATGTCTAATCATAAACTCTCTGCGCTACTGTATGTTAGCTACTAATAGCTAGATTTCTGTGCATTCATGTGATGTCTAATCATAAACTCTCATTGCTAATGTATGTTAGCTACTAATAGCTAGCTGTCTCTGCATTCATGTGATGTCTAATCATAAACTCTCAGTGCTAATGTATGTTAGCTACTAATAGCTAGCTTTCTCTGCATTCATGTGATGTCTAATCATAAACTCTCAGCGCTAATGTATGCTACTAATAGCTTTCTCTGCATTCATGTGATGTCTAATCATAAACTCTCATTGCTAATGTATGTTAGCTACTAATAGCTAGCTGTCTCTGCATTCATGTGATGTCTAATCATAAACTCTCAGCGCTAATGTATGTTAGCTACTAATAGCTAGCTTTCTCTGCATTCATGTGATGTCTAATCATAAACTCTCATTGCTAATGTATGTTAGCTACTAATAGCTGTCTCTGCATTCATGTGATGTCTAATCATAAACTCTCAGCGCTAATGTATGCTACTAATAGCTTTCTCTGCATTCATGTGATGTCTAATCATAAACTCTCAGCGCTAATGTATGCTAGCTACTAATAGCTTTCTCTGCATTCATGAACCCACGAAGACACTTAAAAAGGTGCATTACTTGAATGATGGTAATAACTGTATGTTGTTGCATGTGAAAGGCAGTGATTGTTTCAAAGTGTATTCTTCTTCCCCTCCCTCCTTCTTCTCTCTCTTCTTTCCCTTTCCCTTTCTCCCTCCCTTCCTCCCTCAACTCACTCACTCCTTCAACTCACTCCCTCCCTTAACTCACTCCCTTCTTTCCCTCCCTTCCTTCTTTCTCTCAACTCCCTCCCTTGCTCCCTTCTTTCACTCCTTTCTTTTCCTACCTTCCATCCCTCCCCCTTTTCCCCTCTCCCTCCCCACCTGCTTTCCTTTCCCTCCCTTTTCTCCCATCCCCTTCTTTTCTAATCCTTCTCTCAGGGAGAAAATGGTATGAGATGCATGTAATTTAACCCACCTGTATGCAAGTGTTTTGCTAGTCCATTTTCTTTTGAATTGTTATGAAAAAAAAATAAATTACACACTGACCCAAAAAATATTAAGGGGTACAAAGGCCTAAAACTTTTTTTGGGGGGGAGGCAGCAGAGTGCCTAGGGCAGCACAAAACGTAAATATGCCACTGAGCAGTGGTCTTATGACTGCTGCTTCTTAGCTCATGATTCTGGTGAGCCTGAAGGCTCGTGTGGAATTAGCATCATACAGGGCTTTATAAATCAGCCCCAAAGGCTCAGTTTGCCTCAATTACAAATTAAGCTGAAATGTTTTCACTACAATTTAAATTGCTTCTACCTATAGTTTATTATATATTTCTTTTCTATTAGTTAAATAAGTATATTTTGAATTTTGAGCAAACTTTACCTGCATACAGCTGGCAACACAAATCAGTAAGACCAGCTTGTTTAAAATGCTTACAGAATTTTACAAGACTTGTGAGAGAGTTTCAGACATACCCTGGGAACTCCCATGTTCACCCGAGGGAACTCCCCTTTCCCTCCCACTTTCTGAATTTGTGTTTTATTTTACAATAGGGAAGCATTCAGTGAGTTCAGCCTCTGTGAAGTCTGCACTACAAATTCTCTCCAAGCAGATCTTTAATCATCAGGCCTATAGAGAGATGTCAGGTGTAGGTGGCCTATCACATGGGAGGATAAGAACATCCTCCATTTTTGAAAACTGTGCTCCGCAATGGCGGCAATGTGTCTTTTGTTTGCTTGAAATCAGTTTTTGAGAGATTAAAGGGACATTAAACCCAAAATTTTGCTTTCATGATTCAGGTAGAGAATACAATTTTAAACAACATTCCAATTTACTTCTATTATTTAATTTGCTTCATTTTTTACACATCTTTTCTTTAAGAAATAACAATGCACATGGGTGAGCCAATCACATGGGGCATCTATGGGCAGCCACCAACCAGTCTTTACTGAGCCTATCTAGCTATGCTTTTCAGAAAAGAATATCAAGAGAATGAAGCAAATTTGATAATAGAAGCAAATTAGAAAGTTGTTTAAAATTGCATGTTCTTTCTAAATCATGAAAGAAAAAATGTGGGTTTCATGTCCCTTTATGTTTAAAGGGACATTCCAGACAAAATTAGAATCCACATGGATGCATTTCAGTTTTAAATAGAAGCATTTTTGTAATATACATGTATTAGCAGAAATGCTACTAATAAAAGCTATAGCGGTTTCAAAAGTGTATTTAAGTATGCACCGTGCACCAGCAATTTAAACACAGAGAGCCTAAGGTGTTTGTATCATCTGGTAATGACTCATTTTGTTTATTGCTGATATGATACAAGCCTCACTGGCACACTGAGCAGCTGCAGTATTTAAAATGCTGGTGCACTGAGAATATCTAGCTATGCTTCACATGAACGTGCAGAGAAAATTGCTAACACTAAATCAGTGATACTTTTACTAGAAGCATTTTTGTCAGTACATGTAGATTGTAAATAAGTTTTTATTCAAAGACGTAATTCATCTATGTGCATTTAAATTTTTACCGGAATATCTCTTTTAAGGTAGAGTGAAGACATCTGGGAGGAAATTGCAGAGAGACAGTTGACCTGATTGAGTAAATAGGCAGAGATCACAGAAGAGGAACAATAGATTTGGGTATCAACAGTATAAACATGGTCCCATAACCCAAGGATGATATACATTTCTCTTGTAAGGTGTATCCAGTCCACGGATTCATCCATTACTTGTGGGATATTCTCCTTCCCAACAGGAAGCTGCAAGAGGATCACCCACAGCAGAGCTGTCTATATAGCTCCTCCCCTAACTGCCACCTCCAGTCATTCTCTTGGAGCTCTCGACAAGAAAGGAAGTATCAAGAGAGATGTGGTGAATTAGTGTAGTTTATCTTCAATCAAAAGTTTGTTATTTTTAAACGGTACCGGCGTTGTACTGTTTTTACCTCAGGCAGAAATTAGAAGAAGAGTTTTGCCTGTGGTTTTTGATGATCTTAGCAGGTTGTAACTAAGGTCCACTGCTGTTCTCACACATAACTGAAGAGTATGGGAAAACTTCAGCTGGGGGAACGGCCTGCAGAATTAACTGCTCTGAGGTATGTGCAGTATATTTTTTTCTAGAGAGATGATAAGGTCTAGAAAATGCTGACAGTACCTGATATATTTAAGGTAAGCCTGATTGCAGTGATTTAACAAATGACTGGCATCATGCTTGCAATAAAGGGTAATATTCATGTTACTTGCTCTTATGGCTTAGTATGTAAAACGTTTGCATGATATATAAAGAACGTTTTTTACTGAGGGTGATAAATCTTTTTTTGGGGCCTAGTTTTCCACATGGCTGACTAGATTTCTCCTAGGAGTAGTTATTTATGGCCCTTTCACTTTGAGTGCATGGTGGGAGGGGCCTATTTTGCCGCTCTAATTGCGCAGTAGTTTTTACATTCTGAGACATCCAGCTTCCCTGAAGGAGTCCCCTGACATATTGGACCTCTGTAAAGGGTTTTTGTGCCTACAAAAGTAGTTTTATGGGAAGGTAGGAGCCACAGTAGAGCTGTGGCAGTTTGCTTGTGACTGTTATAACGGTTTTACCGTTTTTTTGCTTAGTTTTTGAGCCTGAGGGGTTAATCCTCCATTTGCAAGTGGGTACAATGCTATTTTAGTCTATTATATACACTGTAAAAATTTCGTAGAGTTAACTGCTTTTTTTCACTGTTTTGCAGTTTTTGTGTTTGTTTTTTTCCCTTAAAGGCACAGTACCGTTTTTTATATTCTGCTTTTTCAGGGAAGACATTTCAACCTGATTCTGATATGTCTACATTTAAATTTAAGCTTGAACACCTTCGCGAGGTTTTAGCAACTCTGGATGACTGTGACGCCATTGTAGTCCCAGAGAAATTGTGTAAATTGGATAAATACTATGCAGTGCCTGTTTACACTGATGTTTTTCCAATACCTAAGAGGTTTTCAGAAATTATTACTAAGGAATGGGATAGACCAGGTGTACCGTTCTCTCCCCCTCCTGTTTTTAAAAAGATGTTTCCTATAGATGCTGCTACACGGGACTTGTGGCAAACGGTCCCTAAGGTGGAGGGAGCAGTCTCTACCCTAGCGAAGCGTGCAACTATCCCTGTCAAGGACAGTTGTGCTTTTCTAGATCCAATGGACAAAAAATTAGAGGGTTACCTTAAGAAAATTTTTATTCAACAAGGTTTTATTCTCCAGCCCCTTGCATGCATTGCCCCTGTCACTGCTGCTGTGGCCTTCTGGTTTGAGTCTCTAGAAGAGGCTCTACAGGTAGAAACCCCATTGGATGATATTCTTGACAAGCTTAAAGCTCTTAAGCTAGCCAATTCATTTGTTTCTGACGCCGTTGTTCATTTAACCAAGCTAACGCTAAAAACTCAGGTTTTGCTATTATGGCACGTAGGGTGCTATGGCTTAAATCCTGGTCAGCTGACGTTACTTCAAAGTCTAAGCTTCTCAATATTCCCTTCAAGGGGCAGACCCTATTCGGGCCTGGACTGAAGGAGATCATTTCTGATATTACTGGAGGGAAAAGTCATGCCCTTCCTCAGGATAGGTCCAACAAATTAAGGACCAAACAGACTAATTTTTGTTCCTTTCGAAACTTCAAGAGTGGTGCAGCTTCAACTTCCTCTAATACAAAACAAGAGGGAAATTTTGCCCAGTCCAAGCCGGTCTGGAGACCTAACCAGGCTTGGAACAAAGGAAAGCAGGCAAAAAAACCTGCTGGTGCCTCTAAAACAGCATGAAAGATCAGCCCCCGATCCGGAAACGGATCTAGTAGGGGGCAGACTTTCTCTCTTCGCCCAGGCTTG
Organism: Bombina bombina; assembly: GCF_027579735.1. Lineage (NCBI taxonomy): Eukaryota > Metazoa > Chordata > Amphibia > Anura > Bombinatoridae > Bombina > Bombina bombina. The sequence goes on from NW_026513108.1 coordinate 224,927, forward strand.
GGAAAGAGATGTCCAGGATCCCTTGGCGTTGGAAATTGTGTCCCAGGGATATCTTCTGGACTTCAAAGCTTCTTCCCCAAAAGGGAGATTTCATCTCTCACAATTATCTGCAAACCAGATAAAGAGAGAGGCATTCTTACATTGTGTTCAAGACCTCCTAGTTATGGGAGTGATCCACCCAGTTCCAAAGGAGGAACAGGGGCAAGGCTTCTATTCAAATCTGTTTGTAGTACCCAAGAAAGAGGGAACTTTCAGACCAATCTTAGATCTCAAGATCCTAAACAAATTTCTCAGGGTCCCATCCTTCAAGATGGAGACCATTCGAATATATAGCAGTAGCCCCTTACCTAGACGACATTCTGATACAGGCGTCAAATTTTCAAATCGCCAGGTCCCATACGGAAATTGTGCTGGTATTCCTGAGGTCTCATGGGTGGAAAGTGAACGAAGAAAAGAAAGTGAACGAAGAAAAGAGTTCTCTATCCCCTCTCACAAGAGTTTCCTTCCTAGGAACTCTGATAGATTCTGTAGAAATGAAGATTTACCTGACAGAGGCCAGGTTGTCAAAACTTCTAAATTCCTGCCGTGTTCTTTATTCTACTTCTCACCCTTCAGTGGCTCAGTGTATGGAAGTAATCGGCTTAATGGTAGCGGCAATGGACATAGTGCCGTTTGCCCGCCTACATCTCAGACCGCTGCAACTCTGCATGCTCAGTCAGTGGAATGGGGATTACACAGATTTGTCCTCTCTACTAAATCTGGATCAAGAGACCAGAGATTCTCTTCTTTGGTGGCTATCTCGGGTCCATCTGTCCAAGGGTATGACCTTCCACAGGCCAGATTGGACAATAGTAACGACAGATGCCAGCCTTCTGGGCTGGGGTGCAGTCTGGAACTCCCTGAAGGCTCAGGGCTCGTGGACTCAGGAGGAGGCACTCCTTCCGATAAACATTCTGGAACTAAAAGCGATATTCAATGCTCTTCAGGCTTGGCCTCAGCTTGCTGCGGTCAGGTTCATCAGATTTCAGTCGGACAATATCACGACTGTAGCCTACATCAACCATCAAGGGGGAACAAGGAGTTCCATAGCAATGTTGGAGGTTTCAAAAATAATTCTATGGGCAGAGGTTCACTCTTGCCATCTATCAGCTATCCATATCCTAGGAGTAGAGAACTGGGAGGCGGATTTTCTAAGTCGACAGACTTTTCATCTGGGGGAGTGGGAACTCCATCCGGAGGTGTTTGCACAGTTGATTCAACTTTGGGGCAAACCAGAACTGGATCTCATGGCGTCTCGTCAGAGCGCCAAGCTTCCTTGTTACGGATCCAGGTCCAGGGATCCCAAGGCAGCGCTGATAGATGCTTTAGCAGCGCCTTGGTCCTTCAACCTGGCTTATGTGTTTCCACCGTTTCCTATGCTCCCTTGTCTGATTGCCAAGATTAAGCAGGAGAGAGCTTTGGTGATTTTGATAGCACCTGCGTGGCCACGCAGGACTTGGTATGCAGATCTGGTGGACATGTCATCCCTTCCACCATGGACTCTGCCGCTGAGGCAGGACCTTCTACTTCAGGGTCCTTTCAACAATCCAAATCTAATTTCTCTGCGTCTGACTGCTTGGAGATTGAACGCTTGATTTTATCAAAACTTGGTTTCTCCGAGTCGGTCATTGATACCTTAATTCAGGCTTGAAAGCCTGTCACCAGGAAAATCTATCATAAGATATGGTGTAAATATCTTCATTGGTGTGAATCCAAGGGTTACTCATGGAGTAAAGTCAGGATTCCCAGGATATTATCTTTTCTCCAAGAAGGATTGGAAAAGTTATTGTCAGCTAGTTCCTTAAAGGGATAGATTTCTGCTCTGTCTATTCTTTTGCACAAGCGTCTGGCGGAAGTTCCAGACGTTCAGGCATTTTGTCAGGCTTTAGTTAGAATCAAGCCTGTGTTTAAACCTGTTGCTCCGCCATGGAGTTTAAATTTAGTTCTTAAAGTTCTTCAAGGGGTTCCATTTGAACCTCTGCATTCCATAGATATCAAGCTTTTATCTTGGAAAGTTCTGTTTTTGGTAGCTATCTCTTCGGCTCGAAGAGTTTCAGAGTTATCTGCCTTACAGTGTGATTCCCCTTATCTGATCTTCCATGCAGATAAGGTAGTTTTGCGTACCAAACCTGGGTTTCTTCCTAAGGTGGTATCTAATAAGAATATCAATCAGGAGATTGTTGTTCCGTCACTGTGTCCTAATCCTTCTTCAAAGAAGGAACGTCTATTACATAATCTTGACGTGGTTTGTGCTTTAAAGTTTTATTTACAAGCTACTAAGGATTTTCGTCAAACATCGGCATTGTTTGTTGTCTACTCTGGACAGAGAAGAGGCCAAAAGGCTTCAGCAACTTCTCTTTCTTTTTGGTTAAGAAGTATAATCCGCTTAGCTTATGAGACTGCTGGCCAGCAGCCTCCTGAAAGAATTACAGCTCATTCCACTAGAGCGGTGGCTTTCACATGGGCTTTTAAAAATGAGGCTTCTGTTGAACAGATTTGTAAGGCGGCGACTTGGTCTTCGCTTCATACTTTTTCTAAATTCTACAAATTTGATACTTTTGCTTCTTCTGAGGCTATTTTTGGGAGAAAGGTCTTACAGGCAGTGGTGCCTTCCGTTTAAGCGCCTGCCTTGTCCCTCCCTTCATCCATGTCCTATAGCTTTGGTATTGGTATCCCACAAGTAATGGATGAATCCATGGACTGGATACACCTTACAAGAGAAAACAAAATTTATGCTTACCTGATAAATTTATTTCTCTTGTGGTGTATCCAGTCCACGGCCCGCCCTGTCATTTTAAGGCAGGTGTTTTTTATTTTTAAACTACAGTCACCACTGCACCCTATAGTTTCTCCTTTCTCTTGCTTGTCTTCGGTCGAATGACTGGAGGTGGCAGTTAGGGGAGGAGCTATATATACAGCTCTGCTGTGGGTGATCATCTTGCAGCTTCCTGTTGGGAAGGAGAATATCCCACAAGTAATGGATGAATCCGTGGACTGGATACACCACAAGAGAAATAAATTTATCAGGTAAGCATAAATTTTGTTTTTTTCCAATGGAGGATGTATAGATTAATAAAAGTGAGAGACTCAAGAGAGAGCAGTAAGGTTCACCTACTAAGAGATGCACAAGTCTAGAAGATTGATTATATAAAAAAAAGATGAATGTGATATATTGATTAAAATGTATTCATTTAGTCTTAACTTCAAAAAGTAGTGTATAGTTGAAGTACAATTCTTCATGTAAAACCTTTGGAGCAAGAGTTTTTTTAATTTATAGATCCACTGATACTCCAATTGAAGTAATAATTTATTAAAATCACCTCTTTTTCATGACACCATCATTTAGTGTATGGTAAAAAAATATATATATATATATTTAACAACATTTAAAATTAGGGGGAGGTAAAAAGTGGGTTTCAAATCCTCCACTATGCACAAAATATAGAGAAAATAACTCATTGTGTAGTTCATTAACACACACACACACACATATATATATATATATATATATATATATATATATATATATATATATATATATATATATATATATATATATATATATATATATATATATATATATATATATATATATATTATCTTCCTGATGATCCAACTTCACAGGCTGTGACAATTTTACTGGATGTTCCATTTTATGGAACCTTAATGTTCTAATATGTGTTTATTTTGTGTTTATGCTTTGTCTTACCAACATATAATGTATGCCAGGGGCATATTGCTATATATAACATGACAATCTACAGTTCAGAAGTTTGAACAAATACAGCCAAAGGCACCAGTGCTCTCGATAGTCATTCTGCAGGAATCATGTAGTATAAAATTATTCCTATTTAAAGCTAAATACTTACCTGTAAAATAAATCCTAATATAGCTACAATATAAATTATAATTATATTATAGCTATTTTAGGATTTATATTTATTTTACAGGTAACTTTGTATTTATTTTAACCAGGTACAATAGCTATTAAATAGTTAAGAACTTGTTAATATCTAAAATAGTTAAAATAATTACAAATTTACCTGTAAAATAAATCCTAACCTAAGTTACAATTAAACCTAACACTACACTATCAATAAATAAATTAAATTAAATACCTACAATTACCTACAATTAAACCTAACACTACACTATCAATAAATTAATTAAATACAATATCTACAAATAAATACAATGAAATAAACTAACTAAAGTACAAAAATAAAAAAGAACTAAGTTACAAAAAATAAAAAAATATTTACAAACATCAGAAAAATATTACAACAATTTTAAACTAATTACACCTACTCTAAGCCCCCTAATAAAATAACAAAGACCCCCGAAATAAAAAAATGCCCTACCCTATTCTAAATTACAAAAGTTCAAAGTTCTTTTACCTTACCAGCCCTGAACAGGGCCCTTTGCGGGGCATGCCCCAAAGAATTCAGCTCTTTTGCCTGTAAAAAAAACACATACAATACCCCCCCCCCAACATTACAACCCACCACCCACATACCCCTAATCTAACCCAAACCCCCCTTAAATAAACCTAACACTAAGCCCCTGAAGATCTTCCTACCTTATCTTCACCATACCAGGTTCACCGATCGATCCAGAAGAGCTCCTCCGATGTCTTGATCCAAGCCCAAGCGGGGGGCTGAAGATGTCCATGATCCGGCTGAAGTCTTCATCCAAGTGGGAGCTGAAGAGGTCCATGATCCGGCTGAAGTCTTCATCCAAGCGGGAGCTGAAGAGGTCCATGATCCGGCTGAAGTCTTCTATCAACGGCATCTTCAATCTTCTTTCTTCCGGATCCATGTTCATCCCGCCGACGCGGAACATCCATCTTCACCGACGACTTCCCGACGAATGAAGGTTCCTTTAAAGGATGTCATCCAAGATGGCGTCCCTCGAATTCCGATTGGCTGATAGGATTCTATCAGCCAATCGGAATTAAGGTAGGAATATTCTGATTGGCTGATGGAATCAGCCAATCGGATTGAACTTGATTCTGATTGGCTGATTCCATCAGCCAATCAGAATATTCCTACCTTAATTCTGATTGGCTGATAGAATCCTATCAGCCAATCGGAATTCGAGGGACGCCATCTTGGATGACGTCCCTTAAAGGAACCATCATTCTTCAGTTGGACGTCGTCGGAAGAAGATTGGTCCGCGCTGGAGGTCTTCACGATGGAGCCGTTCCTCATCGGATGAAGATAGAAGATGCCGCTTGGATCAAGATGGTTGCCGGTATAGATCGCCTCTTCTTCCCGGATAGGATGAAGACTTTGGAGCCTCTTCTGGACCTCTTCAGCCGCAGGATTATGGATCGCCAGCCCCCGCTTGGGTTGGATGAAGATTTTGGAGCCAGGACCGATCGGTGATACCCGGTGAGGTGAAGATAAGGTAGGAAGATCTTCAGGGGCTTAGTGTTAGGTTTATTTAAGGGGGGTTTGGGTTAGATTAGGGGTATGTGGGTGGTGGGTTGTAATGTTGGGGGGGGGTATTGTATGTGTTTTTTTTTTTTTTTACAGGCAAAAGAGCTGAATTCTTTGGGGCATGCCCCGCAAAGGGCCCTGTTCATGGCTGGTAAGGTAAAAGAGCTTTGAACTTTTGTAATTTAGAATAGGGTAGGGCATTTTTTTATTTTGGGGGTCTTTGTTATTTTATTAGGGGGCTTAGAGTAGGTGTGATTAGTTTAAAATTGTTGTAATATTTGTCTAATGTTTGTAAATATTTTATTATTTTTGGTAACTTAGTTCTTTTTTATTTTTTGTACTTTAGTTAGTTTATTTCATTGTATTTATTTGTAGATATTGTATTTAATTGATTTATTGATAGTGTAGTGTTAGGTTTAATTGTAGGTAATTGTAGGTATTTTATTTAATTTATTAATTGATAGTGTAGTGTTAGGTTTAATTGTAACTTAGGTTAGGATTTATTTTACAGGTAATTTTGTAATTATTTTAACTATTTTAGCTATCAAATAGTTCTTAACTATTTAATAGCTATTGTACCTGGTTAAAATAAATACAAAGTTACCTGGGGGGTGGAGCCAGCCGTCAAAGTAACAGGACGTCTTTATGCAGAGCTCCTACTACTTGATCTAATATTATATCATTATATGCAAGTGATGGGCTTTCTACAAACGATATCTCTCACTCACGAAGCTCTAGAACACTGGGTAACAGCTATAGGTTATTGAACTGAGTTCTGGATACCACAGCGATACAAAGATCTCTTGACCTGTTGTAAACGCTGCATGGAGCAGGCCGCCATTTTAGAGACAACTCTATAGATGCTGTTGGAGGATCTTTCAATTCACTTCATCTCCACCCTAAGCTCTATCATGGACAAACAAATAATATCTGCACTGCAGGGCTTATTATTCTCTTTAGATGCCCACTACCACGCTCTTAGTGAGGAGCTGAAAGCCGCCATGGACCCTAAACAGAATACGCCGGCAACACGCTTGTCTGAGAGAGACACTGAGCATTGTACATCAGATATGCTGCCATGGGGAGCAGAAGGGCACCAAGACCTAAGAGAAGTACGTGTTCTAACTACTTGGATCCCTAAGCCCCATTTGCCGATCTCGGCAGATCAACATGAGGGGCAGACCCCTCCGCAACCCAGCCCCATGGAAGCACAGAATACACGGAATAACGCGCAGCTGGTTAAAGGCCTAGCATTGCAAGTTGGTATGAGGGAAAAGGAGTCACATATTGGCTTGCCGGTGTGGCAGTTAGAGCAGCCTACTCTTATGAAGCTCTCCATGTTAATGATCTTGGTCATGGAAGTTGGCCTCTCGACAAGTGATGTAGAGCTGATCAGGGATTTGTCGGCTTGGACGCAGTCACTAGCTGAGCTAAGTGTCAGGATTCCATTTCATGTTTTACTTCTCTCACTTCTCATCACATGGTTCTCTCACTTTCATGTTACTTAAGGCTCCACCTGTCAACAAACAGGTGCTTAGTTATTTTCATTAGCAGGAGTAACAGCTTACACACAGTCTGTGAGCTGCATTGTTTTTCTCAAACCAACTGCTTTCACAAAGGACTGTTTGCTTGGATTACTCTGGACTATTTTCTACAAGGATTACATCCCCTGAAATATCCTGTTTGCATCCTTGGATTTACAGCTAAGTTACCTCTTAATTTTATTCCTTGCATACTATTTGAGAACTTAACTGCTGAATTGTTATTGTACACTTACAGCATCACTCTTAATTTAACTGGAGCTGACAAGCACTGCAGTTTTCTAAATTACTCTGCACACTATTTCATACTGGGGAATCACTGTCTCCTTTCTCACTTCATAATATATATGCTGCTTTAAGAACAAGACCTTGAGCTCTAAGTTTACAAGCTTGAACTGAAGAGGATTTAACTATTTCAAAATAAAAACTGTTACTTGGTTTTGCAACTGCAAGTCTGGGCATCTTGCCAAATTCCTCTCTTACTCTGCAACAGCTGCTCTCAATAAACACAGTTACAAAGTAGCAGCTACAAGACAACTGAAGCATTCTCTGTGACTTGTTAAAAGTATATCTCTTGCAAACCAAGCTTACTTCTTACAAGGATTAACCAACTCTCTCCTGCATTACATGTTTATTTAATGTAAGCTTTAAAAAGAATTTTTGTTCTCTCAAGTTCTTTAAATTAGAAGCATATTTTTCTTCTATCATTTTTCATTATTGTTTCCATACTGTGCCAGTCTAACAGTATTGGAAATATTGTGCTTAGAAGGATTCATGTTGTGATAGTACTAACAGCATTGAACCTCTAACTTAATAGTAATTCACCACAGGTTTACTGGTCTATGCTCACCTAAATAGCCCAAAAACCCTGGTGATACAAAAAAATAATTGATCTGCAGTTGCAGTTCCACTTACATAGTTGAAATAGACTTTACATAATAACTAAGCCCTACAATGGAACCAGCAGATCTCCCAACAATTGTTTATAACCTTTCTAAACGAGTGGATGAACTTAACCAGGGTCTCAGGGATTTAAAAGTAGAGAATTAGACCCTTAGGAAGGTTATTCAAGATTCAGTTTCTAGCAAACCTGTTCCTGCACAGCCTGTTACTGAGCCAATCATTACTCTGCCAGATTTTTTCCATGGTGACAGACGTCAGTATCGTCAATTCAGAAATGCTTGTGTACTAACATTTAGTCTGAAACCTGTCACATATCCTAATGACAGGACCAAGGTGTTGAGCATGATTACTTATCTACGTGGGGAACCCCGCATTTGGGCAGATACTTTGTTTGAGTCAAACAGCCCTCTTCTGTCCTCTTTACAGTCCTTCCTTGCTGTTATGGATGAGTTATATTCAGATTCCAACCTCCAACATACAGTGGATGATAAACTGAGGAAGTTAAAACAAGGCAACCTACCAGTCGAGACCTATATTACTGAATTTAAACAACACGCTATTGATTCCCAATGGAATGCAGTTGCTCTTAAAAGTCAATTTAGATTAGGTCTGTCTGATCAGGTGAAAGATCAACTTGCTCGTATAGGTATCCCAGACTCTTTGGAAGCATTTATGAGATTGGTTATGCAGATTGATAGGAGATTAAGAGAAAGAAAGACGGAACGCCAGCACACAGAGCCCTCCTATAAAAGGCCTACTCACCCCATTCAAACAACTTCCACTGCTCATTCTTCTAGCAGTGCTCCAGAGGCTATGGAGATTGGCTTCATTCGAGGCCCCCTCACTTCTGAAGAAAGATTCAGACATAAATCCAAGGGACTTTGCATGTATTGCGGTTCCGCTGCTCACTCTGTTCAGGATTGTCCATCTCTACGCAAGAACAAGAACCGTAAGTCATTTTCTAGTTTGACTTCTCTATTGGTATATGATAAACCCATTCACTGTATTCTACCCCTCTCTTTACAGTGGGACTGCAAACAGCTGAAGAAAGAGGCCATAATTGATACAGGCGCACAAGGAAACTACATGGATGCTTCTATTGCATTAACAAATAAAATACCACTCATAAAAAAATTGTCTCCTGTTTTTATTTGAGTAGTGGATGGGTCTGAAATTTTTTCAGGACCTATAATACAACATACCATCCCCATTCTGGTTACCACCTTTGACTCACATCAAGAATATATCACGTTTGATATTATCAGTTCTCCACTCTTCCCTATTGTCTTAGGTTTACAATGGCTTCGATTACATGAACCAACAATAACTTGGAGTTCTCTTGACATCAAATTTAATTCTAAATACTGTCAACAAAGTTGCTTACATCCTACAACTCTTTTACATATTACTGAAGTGCCCAGTATCCCCAAAGCTTACCACAAATTTAAAGAAGTCTTAAGCAAAAAGGAGGCAGACAGCTTACCTCCTCATCGGACCTACGACTGTCCTATTGACCTCAAACCAGGAACCACACCTCCATACGGCCATCTATACCCTCTCTGTCAACCAGAGTTGGACTATCTTAAAACCTATTTAGATGAAAACCTGAAAAAAGGCTTTATTCGCCCCTCTGTTTCACCTGCCGCAGCTGGTTTCTTCTTTGTCAGAAACAAAGACAACTCACTTCGACCTATAATTGATTTTAGGGAGTTGAACAAAATAACCATCAAAAACCGGTATCCCTTACCACTCATCCCCGAACTTATCGAACGCCTTCAAGATTCAAAATTTTTTACCAAGCTTGATCTTAGAGGGGCTTATAATCTTGTTCTAATAAGAGAGGGTGATGAGTGGTTGACCGCATTCCGTACGAGATATGGTCTCTTTGAATATCTTGTAATGCCCTTCGGGCTTACTAATGCTCCGGCCACATTTCAGTTTTTCGTGAATGATGTTTTCCATGACCTTCTTGACATCTGCGTTGTGGTATACCTGGACGACATCCTTATTTATTCCAAAACTTTAGAAGATCACGTGAAGCATGTTAGCTGGGTCTTGTCAAGACTGCAAGTGCATAGATTTTACGCTAAACTTGAGAAGTGTCTTTTCCATGTTACTGAAATTGATTTCCTGGGTTACAGTATAGGACCCAATGGCATTCAAATGCAAGAAAATAAGGTAGAAGCCGTGAGAAACTGGCCACAACCAAAGAATTACAACGCTTTCTAGGTTTCAGTAATTATTACCGCAAATTTATTAGGAACTTCTCCCAAAAGATAAAACCTCTTTCTAGACTCACCAGCACCTGTGTGCCATTCCGTTGGGATAAAGATGCCGATGAGGCCTTTCGCAACCTGAAGACCTCATTCACTACTGCACCTATATTACAATTTCCAGATCCTTCCCTCCAATTCGTCCTCGAGGTCGACTCTTCAGATTTTGCTCTTGGCGCTATTCTCTCCCAAAGGAAAAGTCTTACACAACCACTTCATCCAGTAGCTTTCTATTCTAAGCTACTCTCTCCAGCCGAGATTAACTACTCCATCGGAGAAAAAGAACTTCTCGCAATTAAACGTGCTTTCGATACATGGAGACATCTTCTAGAGGGCACAGTACAACCTATCATAATCTATACAGATCATCGCAACCTGGAATTCCTGCAGAAAAATAAAACTCTGTCCAGTAGACAAGTAAGATGCAGCCTGTACTTAAGCAGGTTTAACTATCTTATAGTATACAGACCTGGATCTAAAAATGGGAAGGCTGACTCTCTCTCCAGGAGAGATCCCAGACCACCAAATTCTCAAGAAGTTACTTCCATCATACCTGCAGACAAATTCTTGGGCCTGATGCCTACATTTAAAACTCAACTCCTTACTGCTCTACAGTCAGATAATCAGAGATCCCATCTACATCTGACTCAAAATGCTGATTTCTATTATCACGACTCCAAGCTATATATCCCAGAATCTCTCAGGAATGACTTGATTAAACAACATCATGATCCTCCTTTGCTTGGACACCCTGGTATCAAAAGGACATTAGATCTCTTATCAAGACTTTATTGGTGGCCAAACATGTCTGATTCCGTCCATAATTATATACAACACTGTGATATCTGTATCACTTCTAAAAAGGATAGAAATAAACCTTATGGTCACCTAATACCTATGGATATCCCTGAAAGACCTTGGGCTCATATAGGTATGGACTTTATTGTTGAACTTCCTTTAAGTTCTGGATTTAATACTATTCTTGTTGTAACAGATATTCTCACAAAGATGGCTTTATTCATTCCGTATCACAAGGTACCCACATCCACAGAGACTGCTCAACTTTTCCTGAATTCGGTTGTACACTTCCATGGGATCCCGAACATCATAACAACCGACAGAGGAACTCAATTTACTTCAAAATTCTGGAAATCCCTCGCCCAACATCTACAGATTGATCATCGACTTAGTACAGCCTTCCATCCGCAGACCAATGGTCAAACTGAAAGGTTAAACCAATGGCTTGAACAGTACATCCGCTGTTACTGCTCATACCAACAAACAGAGTGGGCCCGGTACCTATACATGGCAGAATTTGCATATAATAATAGTAAAAACAGTTCAACCAATTTGTCTCCATTCTTTGCAAATTACGCTTTCCACCCTAACTTCTTCATCCATGACTCAATTGCCCCAACTTCTCAACCGGTTGATGACCTTCTACAAAAGATAGCGGAGAATTTTCATTCCTTGCATCTAAACATCCAGAACGCACAAGCTATACAAAAGAAGTACTATGATCTCCGTAGAAGACCTTCTCCTGTCTATGCAGTAGGAGATAAAGTCTGGCTTTCAACCAAAAATATCAAAATACCTGTTCCCAGTAAAAAATTAGCTGGCTTATTTATCGGACCCTTTACAGTAAGCAATATTGTTAATGCCAATGCAGTTACTCTTGATCTTCCATCATCATTACCTATTCACCCCACCTTCCATGTCTCGCTCCTGAAACCGGCTTCCTCTACCTCAACGACTAAAACTATTCTTCCCCCTGATCCGGTGACCTTGGATGTTGACATATTTGAGGTCCAAGACCTATTGGACTCTAGATACTACAATGGTCAGTTGCAATACCTTGTGAGGTGGAAGGGTTTCTCGCCAGATGACAACAGTTGGGAACCGCACACCCACATCAATGCCCCTCGGTTGCTCTCCCGCTTCCATAGACGCTATCCACATAGACCCAGGCATCAAGCCGAGGATTGGCTTCCTTGAAGGGGGGCTTATGTCAGGATTCCATTTCATGTTTTACTTCTCTCACTTCTCATCACATGGTTCTCTCACTTTCATGTTACTTAAGGCTCCACCTGTCAGCAAACAGGTGCTTAGTTATTTTCATTAGCAGGAGTAACAGCTTACACACAGTCTGTGAGCTGCATTGTTTTTCTCAAACCAACTGCTTTCACAAAGGACTGTTTGCTTGGATTACTCTGGACTATTTTCTACAAGGATTACATCCCCTGAAATATCCTGTTTGCATCCTTGGATTTACAGCTAAGTTACCTCTTAATTTTATTCCTTGCATACTATTTGAGAACTTAACTGCTGAATTGTTATTGTACACTTACAGCATCACTCTTAATTTAACTGGAGCTGACAAGCACTGCAGTTTTCTAAATTACTCTGCACACTATTTCATACTGGGGAATCACTGTCTCCTTTCTCACTTCATAATATATATTCTGCTTTAAGAACAAGACCTTGAGCTCTAAGTTTACAAGCTTGAACTGAAGAGGATTTAACTATTTCAAAATAAAAACTGTTACTTGGTTTTGCAACTGCAAGTCTGGGCATCTTGCCAAATTCCTCTCTTACTCTGCAACAGCTGCTCTCAATAAACACAGTTACAAAGTAGCAGCTACAAGACAACTGAAGCATTCTCTGTGACTTGTTAAAAGTATATCTCTTGCAAACCAAGCTTACTTCTTACAAGGATTAACCAACTCTCTCCTGCATTACATGTTTATTTAATGTAAGCTTTAAAAATAATTTTTGTTCTCTCAAGTTCTTTAAATTAGAAGCATATTTTTCTTCTATAATTTTTCATTATTTTTTCCATACTTTGCCAGTCTAACAGTATTGGAAATATTGTGCTTAGAAGGATTCATGTTGTGATAGTACTAACAGCATTGAACCTCTAACTTAATATTAATTCACCACAGGTTTACTGGTCTATGCTCACCTAAATAGCCCAAAAACCCTGGTGATACAAAACAATAATTGATCTGCAGTTGCGTTCCACTTACATAGTTGAAATAGACTTTACACTAAGAACTAGCAGACATCCCCAGTATAATATTTGTGGCCACTCAGCTCAATGCGATACAGCGGTAATGCACAGCTGCTTGATCCTACTAATAGATGGCAACCTGCATATACTAACACCACTTGTTCCGTGGCAGCTTTCTCAACCATCGCAGCCACCTACATTAAGGTTTATACATCTGCATAGGAGAGGCATCAGTTAACTCTAGAGACGCTGTTAACTACAAAACAGGCTGTACTGCTGCCTATTTCCAGCTGACCCAGGTTCTCTCAGTATAGCTCCTCTGTATAGCCTGCACTATTTTATCAGACGCTGATTTAGCTCTATGTCACTGTACACCTTATGCCTTTCAATTAATCCCTGGGATGCCCTTATCATAAATATATCCTGTATATACTACGTCCACATGCACAAATTGTATGTTCTCTGTCTGAACGTAGACCTGTCTCCGTCGGCTCTGTATGTAACCTATGTCCTAAACTCTACTTGAGATTGTAAGTAAAGAATCGGCTGAGCTTCATCTACTACTAACATACACAGGGTCACTGCTCATAGGGCATTTGCCTAGATGGAAGACAAGTGCTGGACAATGACGGTACACTGATGGATCCACTATCTGTCTATATTTCTGACTTTCCTGACCACTTATATGCTATCTTTGTGTTTTTATTATTATTGTTTTTATTATTCTTGAGATCTTTAAGCCCGCTACCATACTCTGCAATCCTATTGTATCTCCTAAATTGATGTCTGAACGCCTGCTTATGTAGCTATCCCTTAGGAGTTTGAAGTTGCAATTGAGGTTATAGTCATTGCCATTACATACATTGTTTGTGTAACAGGAATCTCACAGCCACATATCCTGCACGTTTACTAAATATTGGAGCACTATATTCTGCTCCCCTGCTGAGCATACTACTGTTATAGAAATGCTCTCATGTGATTACTGTTATTATAATCTGCTGATATATATTAGCTTTTCTGTGAGGTATATACTGTGTCAGCCTCGCTCTTAGATAGCCCTAACTCAATACAAATGTAACAGCTTTCATTATAAGATGCTTTCTGATTTGAAATGTATGATGCCAGCCTTGTTTTATAGGACTTAGCCTTATAGCATATGTACTTCACTTTTTGGAAAATTGCCCTTGTTTGCCACTAGTTCATATCTTAGTTAGCAGCCCATTATATTTATGTTTACCTATGGCGAATATTTGGATTGACATCTCCATATACATAGGATGGTATATGAAACGGTTACTGTTATCATTTAGTTATGTGTATGTTTATATGTGTTTTAACCTTTATTAGAAATCTCTGCAGGGGGATAGTATAGATATCCAACCGAATGGAAAGATGATATAAAGAATACCACAATTCCAAAAGTATGCACTTTTAGCACTCTGGGCCCTAAACTAAAGGGTGGGTGGTCCCTGCTGGGATTGGATAAAAATTAACTTTTATTGTAACCTTTAAAAAACCAAATTGTTGGTTGAAATACACATACTATTAAAATACACTCCAGTACCATATACCAGTAATATCAACATTTATTGGATCACCAGTTATTTGAATTAGGCCTGTCTATATTCACAGTCATGAATGATCCAAAAATTTTTTATAACAAAATAGCGTTCGCTAAAACACTGTTACAGTGTACCTACATCGAAAAGTGATTACAAGTGTGAGTTGGGTATATGTAATGAGAGAATGGGTAGAACATGTCCCCTCTCTTTGTTAATCCCTGGATTACTGAATTCTAATATTAAATTATGTTCAGTCTATATTGTAACTTCAGTACACTGTGGTAATAGCTAGCAGCTACTACCAGGTCATATGAATAATTGTTCAGCCCAGCTAAGTCTGTGCGGTGTCAGAGTTGGTAATCACAATGAGTTAAAGTGCTGTTATTCCGGCATCACTTATATGTGAAGGGCTAAATATTTCTATTGTGGCTGAGTCTGGCACAACCCAGACTAGATAAGTTAAATATTTGTGAATTAGAGAGCCTTTCTAGTGGATCGATCTGGATACTAATGACCCAGTTTGCCTGTGTGAGTTTACCATTACTTGTTAGTCATAATATTTCTTCAGGTACACACCACTGCAAAGCACCTCACACAGTTCTATATATGAATGTAGCTATATCTAGTAGTTGTCTGTTACTCCCTCTGTTCAAGTCCTTAGGTATCACTGTATCAGACACACTATGCTGCTATTTAGTACAAATTATAACTTGAGTACATTGCGGTAATGGCCTGCAGTTAATACCAGGTCATATCGAAAATTGTTCAGTCTAGCTATGTCTGTACAGTGTCAGAGTTAGTAATTCTGTCTGTGCAGTCACAATGAGTTTAGGTGCTCTTATTCCGGTATCCACTATATATGAAAGGCTGTATAAATCTGATAAAGCTAAGTCTGGCACAACCCAGACTAAGTAAATTGGGTATCTATAAATTACAAAGTCTTTTTAGTGAGTCAATCTGGATAGTTATAACCCAGTCAGCCGATATAAATGTTTCATTGTTCATTCATCATGGTATTTGTTCAGACACACACCTCTACACATCATCTCGCACAATTCAATATATAAATAAAGCTAAGTCTGGCACAACCCAGGCTGTGAGTTTTTACTGTTATCAGTTATTTTTCATTCCAATCAGCTGTGCAGCACTCATACAGCTACGATTCTGTTATTCGCAGTCTGAGTAGAATATTGACTGTGAGTTTATATTTTCTACTGTCCACTCTGTTGATAGGCTATATATCAAGTTAAATTATTATCTGGCACAACCCAGTTTCTATATTGAATGTTTATATTTTACATAGCCTTTTTTCTTCTTTTTACTTTAAATATTTACACAAAATCAAGAGCACTTGCACTGACACTACAGCAAGCTACGGAAAGTTTCACATATATTAGGGGCATTGTTAATGAATCACCCCCCAACAAAACCCCCCCCTCCCTTTTTTTAAGTTCATTTTACAGCACGTAGAATCATAGTCACATTATTTAAATAAACAAACATACTCTTCAGAGAGGATTCAACCATACAGAATATTGTATTAATTATCAAACCCGAAGATAAACAAAGGGGTTATACCCGTATTATATTAGACTCCATAAGAGATCTATAGTGTTATTAGAAATATGATAAATACGATATCCATCAAGAATTATTGGTAACATAGAAATATCTGGTTGATAATGACAAACTTTAAAAACCGATAAGAATACAAAGGCATTAATATACAGTATAGAATAACAATAGAGGAAATCTGACTCGTAGTGCTGAACGTCACTAACATACAAAGTATTCACATACATACAAATTTATGTATTCATTATTCTAAAGTCATATTAAGATGTGTAACCTATAATATAAATTTCTAGCATGTAATCTGGAATGGATGATTGGTCCACAGCAATGTCAATCACACAGGTAACATTAATTCAATAGAAACGACATTCAGAACAGATGATTGGTCCATAGCAATGTCGATCAACAAATCTATAGACGATTTTCAACCAATTAGAGTGGAGCGAGGGCGGGACTTCCGGTTTTGCAGGGTTTAAATCCCCAAAAACTCGGCGGCTCGCTGCCTTTGATAAAGCCCTATCGGGCGAAACGCGTCAGGGGAGAGTGTTGATTCCTTCACACTCGAATTTTTGTGTATTTTTAACTGCCCAGTACCATCTATCCATGTACCGCTAAAATTGTACCTTTATAATATACTTCGTAGCGAGTGACTTGGGTGTATCTGGGGATATGGTATAAACCAGCACCCCAGTATCACAATTACACTATTTGCCCTCGATAATGAATCAAGGGATTTAAACTGAATGAATGTCTGAATGATCAATCTAGCTTACAAGGTTGTATCAGTGCACCGGGCAGCAAACACCGGGCGTATTCATTGCAAGGCTATGTAAAATATAAACATTCAATATAGAAACTGGGTTGTGCCAGATAATAATTTAACTTGATATATAGCCTATCAACAGAGTGGACAGTAGAAAATATAAACTCACAGTCAATATTCTACTCAGACTGCGAATAACAGAATCGTAGCTGTATGAGTGCTGCACAGCTGATTGGAATGAAAAATAACTGATAACAGTAAAAACTCACAGCCTGGGTTGTGCCAGACTTAGCTTTATTTATATATTGAATTGTGCGAGATGATGTGTAGAGGTGTGTGTCTGAACAAATACCATGATGAATGAACAATGAAACATTTATATCGGCTGACTGGGTTATAACTATCCAGATTGACTCACTAAAAAGACTTTGTAATTTATAGATACCCAATTTACTTAGTCTGGGTTGTGCCAGACTTAGCTTTATCAGATTTATACAGCCTTTCATATATAGTGGATACCGGAATAAGAGCACCTAAACTCATTGTGACTGCACAGACAGAATTACTAACTCTGACACTGTACAGACATAGCTAGACTGAACAATTTTCGATATGACCTGGTATTAACTGCAGGCCATTACCGCAATGTACTCAAGTTATAATTTGTACTAAATAGCAGCATAGTGTGTCTGATACAGTGATACCTAAGGACTTGAACAGAGGGAGTAACAGACAACTACTAGATATAGCTACATTCATATATAGAACTGTGTGAGGTGCTTTGCAGTGGTGTGTACCTGAAGAAATATTATGACTAACAAGTAATGGTAAACTCACACAGGCAAACTGGGTCATTAGTATCCAGATCGATCCACTAGAAAGGCTCTCTAATTCACAAATATTTAACTTATCTAGTCTGGGTTGTGCCAGACTCAGCCACAATAGAAATATTTAGCCCTTCACATATAAGTGATGCCGGAATAACAGCACTTTAACTCATTGTGATTACCAACTCTGACACCGCACAGACTTAGCTGGGCTGAACAATTATTCATATGACCTGGTAGTAGCTGCTAGCTATTACCACAGTGTACTGAAGTTACAATATAGACTGAACATAATTTAATATTAGAATTCAGTAATCCAGGGATTAACAAAGAGAGGGGACATGTTCTACCCATTCTCTCATTACATATACCCAACTCACACTTGTAATCACTTTTCGATGTAGGTACACTGTAACAGTGTTTTAGCGAACGCTATTTTGTTATAAAAAAATTTTGGATCATTCATGACTGTGAATATAGACAGGCCTAATTCAAATAACTGGTGATCCAATAAATGTTGATATTACTGGTATATGGTACTGGAGTGTATTTTAATAGTATGTGTATTTCAACCAACAATTTGGTTTTTTAAAGGTTACAATAAAAGTTAATTTTTATCCAATCCCAGCAGGGACCACCCACCCTTTAGTTTAGGGCCCAGAGTGCTAAAAGTGCATACTTTTGGAATTGTGGTATTCTTTATATCATCTTTCCATTCGGTTGGATTAATTTCATGCACAAGCACCATTTCCTCTATAGAGATATACAATCACTACACACTAAACAGGTGAATATATAATTAAATAAAATAAAGAGGAAAAGCCCGAGGAGTGCCACTATTCAATTTTGTGTGGGATAGTATAGATATATTAGTATTAATATTCAGACCCTCCTTTAACACAGTGCCTCTTTAGACTACATATTTTACTCTATTCCCTGTCTATTCCTATGTGTGTTGTGGGGTCTTTTTACTCTACACAAATGCAGTTCATTGTCTGGCAATCTCTCAGCCTCCCTTCGCCCACAAATTGAATTCAAGTCCAGCTCTCTATACCTGCAGAAGATACACCACTATATCCCTTTTTTTTTTAAGTATTAATATGACTCTTCTCTCTACAAGTGGCACACTGAACCTAGGGCCGTCTGATCCTGTTTAAAGTGTTTCTAAATTTGTTTAATATTTCCAACACTCTTTACTAAATGATTGTGTTCTATTGTATATTGTTAATACCACCTCCTCCATATTTAATAATGTTTATCAGTTCATTCTAGCTAGTATCACAGAGTTGATGGATGTTTCTGTGTGACATTTACCTCTGATCACTGGACTGAATGCTTAATGCCCCACTGCTTAAAGATACATATAACGGCCTAGACTATCTTTTAACATAATTTTAATTCCTCAATTCACTTAAAGATGTTTATAACCTCCAGCACTATATGCCACTTTGCGATATTATGGAGATTATATGTTCAATGTACACTTTTAATATGTTCATCTATTTTCTGTTTATATTTTCTGTTAACATTTAAAATAAATATAAATCCTAAAATAGCTACAATATAATTATAATTTATATTGTAGCTATATTAGGATTTATTTTACAGGTAAGTATTTAGCTTTAAATAGGAATAATTTAATAAGAGTTAATTTATTTCGTTAGATTTAAATTATATTTAATTTAGGGGGGTGTTAGTGTTAGGGTTAAACTTAGCTTTAGGGGTTAATACATTTATTACAGTAGCGGCGAGATTAGGTCGGCAGATTAGGTGTTAATAATTGAAGTTAGGTGTCGGCGATGTTAGGGAGGGCAGATTAGGGGTTAATACTATTTATTATAGGGTTATTGAGGCGGGGGTGAGGCGGATTAGGGGTTAATAACTTTATTATAGTAGCGGTGTGGTCCGCTCGGCAGATTAGGGGTTAATAAGTGTAGGCAGGTGGAGGCGACGTTGAGGGGGGCAGATTAGAGGTTATATAATATAGGGGTCGGCGGTGTTAGGGGCAGCAGATTAGGGGTACATAGGGATAATGTAGGTAGCGACGGTTTACGGAGCGGCAGATTAGGGGTTAATTATTGTAGGTAGCTGGCGGCGACGTTGTGGGGGGCAGGTTAGGGGTTAATAAATATAATATAGGGGTCGGCGGTGTTAGGGGCAGCAGATTAGGGGTTAAAAAAATGTAATCAAGTGGCGGCGATGTGGGGGGACCTCGGTTTAGGGGTACATAGGTAGTTTATGGGTGTTAGTGTACTTTAGAGCACAGTAGTTAAGAGCTTTATAAACCGGCGTTAGCCCAGAAAGCTCTTAACTACTGACTTTTTTCTGCGGCTGGAGTTTTGTCGTTAGATTTCTAACGCTCACTTTAGCCACGACTCTAAATACCGGAGTTAGAAAGATCCCATTGAAAAGATAGGATACACAATTGACGTAAGGGGATCTGCGGTATGGAAAAGTCGCGGCTGAAAAGTGAGCGTTAGACCCTTTCCTGACTGACTCCAAATACCAGAGGGCGGTAAAAACCAGCGTTAGGAGCCTCTAACGCTGGTTTTGACGGCTACCGCCAAACTCTAAATCTAGGCCTAAGTTAGCAGGTTGCTTATGTGTATTATTGTGTTTATTTATAATGCAACAACAGATTCTGTAATTCTATACTGAGAGTACAAGGCAGAGATAGGCTGGCAGACTGAAGGAACAGATAGCACTTGCCAAATATTTCTGCATACTTTTATAAATATATATAATTAAAGGGACATGAAACCCAACATTTTTCTTTCATGTGTCAAATAGAACATACAATTTTTAAACAATTTTCCAATTTACTTCTATTATTTAATTTGCTTTGTTTTCTTGGTATCCTTTGTGGAAAAACATATCTAGATAAGCTCAGGAGTTGGGAGCTAGCTGCTAATTGGTGGCTGCACATATATGCCTCTTGTTATTGGCTTACCAATGTGTTCAGCTAGTTCCCAGTAGTGCATTGCATTGGAAAGTTGTTTAGAATTGTATGTTCTATCTAAATCATGAAGGAAAAAACTGTGTTTCATATCCCTAATCTAATTACAATTGTTAAAGGGATACTAAACCCATTTTTCTTTCTTTCATCATTTAGATAGAGCATACAATTTTAAGCAAATGTCTAATTTACTCCTATTATGAATTTGTATTCCTTCTCTTGGTATCTTTATTTGAAAAGCAGGAATGAAAGCTTAGGAGCCAGCCCATTTTAGGTTCAGCACCATGGGTAGTGTCTACTGAACCAGTGTTCTAAATCAAAAATGGGCCGGCTCCTAAGCTTTACATTTCTGCTGTTTCAAATAAAGATATCAAGAGAACGAAGAAAAATTTGATAATAGGAGTAAATTATAAAGTTGCTTAAAATTGATGCTCTATCTGAATCATGAAAGAACTCCAAAAAATAACTCAAATGGATGTAAAGTAAGCCACAGATATTGAATCCGATTGGAGCCTTCTCTAGTAAACAAGACACTTTAGTTGAAGAGATGCCCTGTGTACGCCCTGCACACACCCTGCCTAATAAGAAATGATCCAGCCCAGGGAACTCTTCTTACTCCCATGTGCTGTAGCTCTCTATAGATGAGCAATGACTTCCTGACCTAATCAAACATGATACATTACCCAGGCCGTGTGCAGCTACTTGCCCAAGGATGGATGTTTTCTGTGTTTGTGCAATGTCTGTAGCAAAGCCTCGAGGATGGCAAGGGTTGGTATAACCAGTTTGCAGGTCAGATCCTGTCAGGGTTCAGTGCAGGATCTTTCTCTGTGGGAAAAGGTTAAACAGAGAGCGCTCTAGTTTGTTATAGCATCAATAGGTTTACTCAACAGACCTGATTGTATCTGCCCAGTACAGAAGCAACACAAAGTGCATATACACAATAGCCTTACAAATAATGATGCATTTTATGGCCTTGATTCTCCTTGGACTGTCAGTTAAGCACAAGGACAAACACGTGCCTATCAATCCTTGTATATTCTGTGTGCTCAGGATCTGGGCCAATGAAACAAGTGGGACAGCCAGTCTGTAACATTGTTTCTGCTTCATTTTTCTTGGCTGTGATTTCTGCATATTCAGGGTCAGTGTCTCATCTCACATCACAACAATGATGTCTCGATTTCATGTATCAAATGTACTTGTGAGTGGGTACAATAGGCTTTTACATTAGGAAGTATTGACCCCTGCAATGAATTCCCCTTTTTATATGACATACAAGTAAAATACCCACCTGCTCTTGTGAGCATCAGGCTGGTGAATATAATAACAACTATTACAAAACAGAAAGCTCAGTTTGCCCACAATCCATAAATCTATTCATTCTCAGGATAGTGTTACATTTTACACTGGGATTTTTTAAAAACTTTTCTTTATTTGTTTCCACCACATTGTTGGAAGGTTATTCCTTGTAGCAACTACACTTTTGTTTTGAGAGTGGTTCCACAAAGCGCTCAAGAACTTGCAACCCTCAGGTCTATAATAATGACGTCTTGTTACTGTATAGACTGAATTGTATTTGCCAGTAACTACAGCGCATTATACAAAGCTTTAATGCCAGTGCACACTATGGGCCCCATATTTAAAGCTGTGGATGCGACTCGCCTGAAACACAAGTTCGGTAGCTGCAGTCTTAAGCCCTCCCCGGTCACCTTAAAGGGATATGAAACCCAAACATGTTAATCAGACAGAGGGGTCAATTTTTTCAATCATGTACGCTCGCCATCGCTAAATGCTGACAGCATACGCTGTTGGCATTAACATTGCACAAGCAGTTCTGCTGAAATGCTTGTGCAATGCCGCCCCTTGCATATTCGCAGCCAATTGGCCGCTAGCAGGTGGTGTCAATCATCGATCACTGCTTCTTAATCTTCTGTTTCCGGTGAGCCTAAAACTACGGGCGGAGGTAGCCGCATCCGCAGCTTATTAAATCTCCACAAAAAAGACAATTTTTAAAATGTATCCAATTTACTTCTATTATCAAATTTGCTTTGTTCCCGTGATATTCTGTGTTTAGGAGATACCTAGGTAGCACCTGCAGCACTACATGACAGGTAATAGTGCTGCCCTCTAGTGCTCTTGCCAAACTGCTGCCATATAGAGCTCCAAACATGTGCATGTTCCTGAGCTGACATCCCTGCTTTTTAACAAAAGATACCAAAGAACAAAGAAAATGTGTTAATCGAAGTGAATTATTAACAAGCCCTGCTCTCGGGCAACTGGTTGTGTGAGAGCAGGGGGTGCGGTCATACAAGCGATTACTTGTGCAATGTTAACAGCGGGCAGCAGATGCCAACTGTAATCCCAAATAGAACCCTGCTCCATCCAGCCCTATATTAGCTCTGAGGGTAAATTATTATTTTTAAAATGAATGAATCATGAAAGAAAGAAATTGGGTTTAGTGTCCCCTTTAAACTCTGACTAGAACCTTTTTTTTCCTCATTGTTCACAACATAATACACAGCCACTAAAACAATAAAGCAATTAATGCAAAACAACCTGAGCCTCTTCTTGTTTCAGTTTATTCATCAATAACAGTGAAACCTCAGGTTGTGCTCTCCCTGCTGGGTCTCACATGAGAAAGATTTTTCCAATAGTACTTTTTTTTTTTATAGGAAAATATTCTCAAAATGTCAGTATTGTCAGGGATTGATGACCAACTAGTAGAATAACAAGTGTTACTGTATGAGGGGTGCAGCTAACTGTAGCCACCAATCAAGAAAGCGCTACCCAGGTGCCAAACCAAAAATGGTCCGACTCCTAAGCTTACATTCCTGCTTTTCTTAAATAAATGGCTAGATTACGAGTTGTGCATTAGGGTAAAAAAGCAGTGTTAAGAGGTCATAACGCTGCTTTTTTACGGCCGCTGGTATTACGAGTCTTGAAGGTTTAGGGGCACCGCACACTTCTTTGGCCGTACCGCAAAACGACTTACATAAACTTCATAAAGTCTTTTTTCTATGGGACTTCCATAGTGCTGGTATTACGAGTCTGTCCTGGGAGGCCAAAAAGTGAGCGGTACACCCTCTCCTGTCAAGAGTCCTAACGCATTTAAAAGTCAGTAACAGAAAACTGAAAACTAAAGTGCTAAAAGTACACTAACACCCATAAACTACCTATTGACCCCTAAACCGAGGCCTTCCCGCATCGCAAATACTAAAATAAAAATTTTAACCCCTAATCTGCCGCTCCAGACACCGCTGCCACCTACATTATATTTATGAACCCCTAATCTGCTGACCCCAACATTGCGAAACCTACATTATATTTATTAACCCCTAATCTGCCGCCCCCAATGTCGCCGCAACCTACCTACACTTATTAACCCTTAATCTGCTGCCCCCAACGTCGCCGCCACTATAATAAACATATTAACCCCTAAACCGCTGCACTCCCGCCTTGCAAACATTAGTTAAATATTATTAACCCCTAATCTGCCATCCCTAACATCGCCGCCACCTACCTACATTTATTAACCCCTAATCTGCCGCCCCCAATGTCGCCGCCACTATATTAAAGTTATTAACCCCTAAACCTGTCTAACCCTAAACCTAACACCCACTGATTTAAATATAATTTAAATAAATCTAATATTAACAAAATTATTCCTATTTAAAACTAAATACTTACCTATAAAATAAACCATAAGCTAGCTACAATATAACTAATAGTTACATTGTAGCTATCTTAGGGTTTATTTTTATTTTACAGGCAGGTTTGTATTTATTTTAACTAGGTAGAATAGTTATTAAATAGTTATTAACTATTTACTAACTACCTAGCTAAAATAAATACAAATTTACCTGTAAAATAAAACCTAACTTAAGATACACTAACACCTAACACTACACTATAATTAAATAAATTATCTAAATTAAATACAATTACCTAAATTAAATTAAATTAGCTAAAGTACAAAAAAAGCAAACACCAAATTACAGAAAATATTAAACAAATTACAGAAATTTAAACTAATTACACCTAATCTAATAGCCCTATTAAAATGAAAAAAGCCCCCCAAAATAAAAAAAGCCCCTAGCTTAAACTAAACTACTAATAGCCCTTAAAAGAGACGTCTTCATCCAAGCCGGGTGAAGTGGTCCTCCAGACGGGCAGAACTCTTCATCCAAGCCGGGCAGAAGTGGTCCTCCAGACGGGCAGAAGTCTTCATCCAGACAGCATCTTCTATCTTCATCCATCAGACGCGGAGCGGGTACATCTTCAAGACATCTGACGTGGAGCATCCTCTTCTGGCAACGACTAAAACAGAATGAAGGTACCTTTAAGTGACGTCATCCAAGATGGCGTCCCTTAGATTTCAATTGGCTGATAGAATTCTATCAGCCAATCGGAATTAAGGTAGAAAAAATCCTATTGGCTGATCCAATCAGCCAATAGGATTATGCTCACATTCAATTGGCTGATTGGAACAGCCAATAGAATGCGAGCTCAATCCTATTGGCTTATTGGATCAGCCAATAGGATTGAACTTCAATCCTATTGGCTGATGGCATCAGCTAATAGGATTTTTTCTACCTTAATTCCGATTGGTTGATAGAATTCTATCAGCCAATCGTAATCTAAGTGACGCCATCTTGGATGACGTCACTTAAAGGTACCTTCATTCTGTTTTAGTCGTCGCCAGAAGACGATGCTCCGCGTCGGATGTCTTGAAGATTGATTTGCTCCGCGCCGGATGGATGAAGGGTTCTGCCTGTCTGGAGGACCACTTCTGCACTGCTTGAATAAAGACTTCTGCCCATCTGGAGGACCACTTCGC